>NC_079219.1:22057660-22357660 GCF_029633865.1 Lampris incognitus | reverse complement strand
TTGGATTAAGATCCGGACTTTGACTGGGCCTATCCAGAGTATGAATCCTCTTTCTCTGAAGCCATTCCTTTGTAGTTTTGCTGGAATGCTTTGGGTAATTGTCTTGTTGCATAATCCATTTTCGTCCCAGCTTCAAGTCCCTGACTAATGGCAGGAGATTCTGGTCAAGAATTTGTTGATATGCCGGAGAATTCATGGTTCCTTGGATAATATGGAGTCGTCCAGGTCCAGAAGCAGAAAAGCAGCCCCAGACCTTCACATTTCCACCACCATGCTTCACTGTTGGGAGGAGGTTCTTTTCTTCATATGCAGTCTTGGCTTTTCTCCAAACATGTTGGTTTTGATTGTGACCAATCATTTCAATGGTCTGCTTAAATGATTAATTAAGCATCCAAATGTGTTTCACCTGAGTCTGTTACCTGCTTGACTTAACCAATGCAGCTGGGGGTTCACTTACTTTTGCACATACACTATTCCATGTTTCATGTAGTTTTTGGGCTACTTAAACAAGTCCCACTAAACAAGTACATGCAACTGATAAACATATATCTGACATTTCATACATAAAAACTGGTGATGATAGAATAAGAAAATCATGGTAAAACAACAGAAAAATCTAAACTGCTCAAGGGGTTCACATACTTTCAAGCAGCACTGTATGTGAATCACACTGTATGACTTATGTTTATGTAAGGTGCATAACTGTCTTTATTAAGGATTTGTATTTTTTGTATGGTGTCTTTTATGAAAATAAAAAAAATCTAATAGTGTGAAACATTGTAACTACTTTTTAGGTCTTTTTTTGCATTGTTCTTGACATAGTAGTATATTCTAACTTCACTGTGTTCCACATGCATGGTAAAAATAATTTTAATATCAACAGCCATGTATAGGCATTGGCTCTCTACATCTGTTCCCAAATTCAGTTTCTAAGTTAGTAACTTACCCTTTACCCCAAATACACTAGAAAAATGTATATTTTCAAACCAGAGCAATACCAACCTGCATGACGGCGTTAAAGAAGCAGGTGTTACCCAGGTTGTTGATGCCTTTGACAGGAACCAAAGTGCTGTTGATGACCGGAGTCTTACCCCTGGGACCGTCAGCGTAGTCGAATTGCTCCTCTCGCAAACTGATAATCTTGGGAGATGTTCCTATAAAACAGAGGGATGAAATAGTTCAGTGGTTTAAAGAGGTAAGATAGTATACAAGTGACCAGTCTATGCTTAACTCGATACTCCAACAGAAAACCCACTGCAAATTAGTAAAAGAAGTATGATGATGATAGTTAAAAAATACTGATGGGTTATGGTTCGGGGGTGGTCTGGGGTATTCAAACCACATTGCCGTTAGTGAGTGGTCGGATTTTACATTTCATTTGAGACTATTTCTGATACCAGGACTTGGTGCTGGATTTGAGTTAGTGAGCAAGAATGAAAGCCTAGAGTTGGAATGAGGCTGGGAAATGGGGCTGAGTTTTGGGCTGGGGTGAGAACCTGGGCTCGACACTAATATTGGGCCTCAGAGCTAAAAAACTGGGGCTGCCCTGAATTCGGGATTGCAGCTGGGAGATGTAAACATTGGGCCTGGCCTGGAAAAAGGACTGTGGCTGGGAGCACAGTGCTGAGGTGGCAGCTGGAAGGAGAGAGCTGGGTCATCTGGGAGGAGCAGATGACAGCTGGAGAAGTTTACACTGGTTAGGGAGTGGCAGGATGGGGGTGGGGGGGACATGAGGGCTCTCCAGTTCCAGCTGTTCTCCTGATCACTGAAAACTAACCTAAAACAGAGATCCACCTTCTGCAGATGGTGAGAGTCTTACACAGAGACACAGATAGTAGCTAGAAATAAACAAGACCTAGTAGATGAAGCTTATGCCAATGGCATGCTAGTAGTTAAGAGCAAGTCTATCACTGCTGCTAATGTTTATTTAAGTTATTGCAAGTATGTGTTACTGGTACTTTTAAAATCTAAACCAACATTGAAAAGTCCTTTACTATTATAATTTTGGATGGTTGGGAGGTTTGCAAAGGCACATCTATATTCAAAACAAAGCTTGCTTACATGGAATCATAAAACGCAGAAACCACCACAAAGTCATGCCATCATCAATGACTAAGAGTTAGCAATACTTGGGTACTGCAAATTTAAAAATTTAAATTGTGTCTAATCTATAAGTGGAACTATACAAGCACTGCGCAGGTATCTAGCAAACATGCTGGCGCCAAATACACAAACAACGCTTGGGCTGAGACATGCAACCAACGATTAGGAATTGTCCCAGCTCATCACTTCCAATTTAATTGTCGTCCATCCCGCTAGTGAAGGGAGAGACAAGTGGTGTTCCGTCACATTAGGCATTAATGAGCAAAACAAGTGAAAGGACCCAAGGCTGTAGAGAGAAGACCGGAGAGAGATGGCACCCCTCCCCCATGCTTCAACACACAACTCAGAAATTACACATTTCACACTATTTAGCTTGTTTTTCATGCTTCAGGAGAATGCAAGCTGCAAGCCTCCTTACTGCTTAACAAGCACATGCATGAACACTGCAATAACTGCAGCAGTGATATCACTAGCAGGTAGTATGAGCTATGCATGGCCTAAACAGGTGGATGTCTTGCAATCTGCTCGATGAAAATGAGCTCAGTGTTTTATTGAAGAAAAAAAAATCTCCATTCCAAACTTTAAAGTTTGGCAATTTCTTCTAATAAGTATTACCTTCTAAACTACCCTGACAATCAACTGTTTTAATTCTAAGCATTCAACATTTGCTTTATCTTATCTATGATCTTAACCATCTGTCAGTCTCATCTAAACTCAATTCATTTTTGATAACCTAAACTGAACAAGAAAACATTCAACATTAGAAAAGTTTATTACATAATAATAAAGCTCAGTGGCTCGTCACTGTTACACTGTCAAGATCCGCAATTTTGTACATTTGTCTTGTCTAAAAAAAAAAGGAAATGTTTCAATACATCTAAAACAACTGCAATGCATTCCCCAAAATTATTTTATGTTTTTATTTGTTCTTATCTCTGTTCTTATCTCATCAGTTGTGTGATTTCTGTCTCGGAGTGCTTGCGTCAGAGGGTATGGTTGCTTATGTTCATCATACATCGACGAAGAACATCTGTAAATCTGAACATCCTTCGTGAAGGAATGTAAACCTTTATTGGTAGCCAAACACAACACATTTTCAAGACATTGCTTTCCAACCAGACAGCCTGGATTTCAAATAATTTTATCCAAAACCAACCATAAAGCATATGCTGCTTAATCGGACCAAAGAATGTTTAAAATTTTGTTTATTTTTGCACAATCAATGAGCAAATGATAGGACATTGATTAGCACATGGATTGACGCCCATAATTTCTTCGATTATGAATGGTAATCCGAAAAACAAAAACAAACTGGGGAAAGCCAGTACATGTGCATTCAAGGCATGCGGCCTTGAAGTATATTATGGAAGAACTTACATGCATTGTTTCCTCTGCAAGTATTTACTTGATTTTCTCAAATTGGTGGTTGTTGACAATATTTGGATTTGATTATAGTTTTTAGAAGTCTTTAGAAGTCCTTAGTAAGTTAAATATCTGTAATTGAACTATAATGCTTTGAAACCACACGAACAAACAAGCAGGCGCTCAATCCAACCACCTGGCTTGACTCCCTTCCACCCACCCACCCACCCACCACACACACACACACACACACACACACACACACCTTCGAAGTAAAAGTACACACCCCCAGGGCATCATGCCATAAGTCTCACATGATAAGGTCCAGTTGCCTGGTTGTGCTCCATGACCACATAAACACGGCAAAATATGTTATTTTTGCCTAAAACTATTACATAAACTAACTGCAGACTTAAGAAAATATGTTTTATTGTTTTAGAGCAGTATTTGATGAAAGTGGGGCTTGAGTTACTGGAAGGCAATGGAGTAATAAACATCACACCAGGCATGAAATACCTGATTACCTCACATCATTCTTATCTCTTAATATTAAGAGTTATTTGCAGTAGACAGAGACAATAGAAAGAATTGCAAGCCTTTTCAGAGCAAAAAAAAAAGAAAAAGAAAAAAGTAATCTGGAAAGTTCCTGCAGTGCCTGATAATATTAACTCTTTGAATTAAGGCTGTAAAAAAATTGACCGTGTAAAGAGGCCTTCTCCATTATCTTAGACCCGCTATTGACGACACGTTACGGACACATCAGAACACATCAAGTCACTTACAAACTGCAATTAGGAAACACATACATAACAGGTGCATGTATGCACGTGGTGTAAATTTTGGATGTGGCTTGTGTGTTTGCCTTCTATACTGGCCACTTTGTTGCTTTATTTGGGTAGAGGCTCGTTCCCATCGATGCAGAGAACGGTCAACTGAGCATGCGCAAGTACTCGTTGCCTCCGTTGTTTGGGTAGGTTAAGGTTAGGGTTAGGGCGAGGTTAGGGTTAAAGTTAGCTAATCAGACGCAGAGTAGGGGTGGGTCTTCCTAGAATCCTAGCGCCTGGATGCTACGCGGGGCATGTGGAGGCATGGTAGAGGCATTTCGCGTCTGCTCAGTTGACCGTTCTGTACTCCATTTCCGTTCTCTGCATCGATGGGAACTAGCCTCTACCCTTTATTTGCCGATACTTTTGTTAGACCCCCACTTTGTGGCAGACACATATTGCCACTGTGCAACGGTAAAAACAAATGGACGGATGAACACAGAGATGGATCCCTAGCCAATCTGTGTACCACCGCCTCAATTGACTTCCTATTCCGAAACGAAAATTGGTAAATGAAAAATGGGGCTTTTTTTAAAAAATGGTTTTGTCACTCAATTTGAAAAAATGGATATCAAAGCATTTTAAGACACGAAATAGAATAGAAAAAGGCTTGAAATTCTGCTTTTTCATTCACAGGTTTCATTTTTCCTGATAAGGAACCCCCTATCTGGGTTTACTAGGGTTACGTTTCATGAGTGTTTTTTTAATCGCGATTCGCGATAAAATCCTATATTGTGCCATCCCTAGTGTCTAGTCTATAAATCTTAAGCACACAATGGCCCGCACAGAATAAGTACAAGACAACAGTATTCTGCCTACAACATGCGGAGTAATCTCCCAACTATTTTATCAAACTTGGTACGCCCATCCACGCCCATGTAATTTCTACAACTCTAAACTTATCCACTTCAACATGAACTGGCTGCAAAATGATCGCACATCCTCTGTTAATATATCACATCCAATAATATGTCAACAGTGAACAAATGAATAATCAAAGCTATACGGCACTGAGGCCTACAACAGCACATATTGAGGACTCTACCTACCTATTATAAAAGTTGATGTTAGCATGTTGTTGGCTTGAAATTCCATAGGAGAGTTTTCTTTCCACTGTTACACTAATAGAAGTGTGGAATAGGTCTGGCAATGCACAGTCTGTTACTGATTATTTAGTTGAAAATATGCCTACTGATAAAAGCTGCTAAAAATAATTATCCTGCACCTGGGTAGTGCGGCGGTCTATTCCATTGCCTACCAACATGGGGATCGCCGGTTCGTATCCCCGTGTTACCTCCAGCTTGGTCAGGCGTCCCTATAGACACAATTGGCCGTGTCTGCGGGTGGGAAAGTGGATGTGGGTATGTGTCTTGGTCGCTGCACTTGCGCCTCCTCTGGTCACTTGGGGCACCTGTTCAGGGGGGAGGAGGAACTGGGGGAAATAGCGCGATCCTCCCACACACTATGTCCCCCTGGCGAACTCCTCACTGTCAGGTGAAAAGTAGCAGCTGGCGACTCCACATGTATCAGAGGAGGCATGTGATAGTCTGCAGCCCTCCCTGGATGGGCAGAGGGGGTGGAGCAGTGACCGGGACGGCTCGGAAGAGATGGGTAATAGGCCGGATACAACTGGGGAGAAAAGCCCCCCCCCCCAAAAAAAAACAAAAAACAAAAAAACAAAACAATAATTATCCTCTCAAGTGGAAAAAAATTCCCGGTCACCAGAAATAAAAACCTTGTAGGCTAGCCTACATATTAACAGATTATATGGTCTTGGAAAAGTTTAACTGAATATAATAAATGTCCTCACATGGCCACAGATCCAATCAACAGCCAACAATTGCCTACAGTAGCCTAATTACCCTCAGATCATAGTTAATTAAATCTCATCAGACATATGTGCCAAAATGGAAAGGTTCAACCAATCAAATATAAATCCCTTACCATGGAATAAGTAAATTGGCTGTAATGTATTCTAGTTTTTTCATCACTATTGAACAAAATTATAAATAGGCTAAGCAGTTTACAGCCATGTTGACAATACAATAGCTAGTCTACAGGCAAACGGAATAATGCTTGGATCTCTCCTGTCAGGTGCTTCCAGAGTGCACACTGAAAGGCAAAATCTACTAAGCGCTGTCAGTTGCCAGCGTTTTTATTGTGGTCTGTGGTCACATTTAGTCATCTTGACAGTGGAACATAAATGCTCATACATAGCAGTGAAGGCATCGAAGGGCAAATTTCATTGCGAGGATATTAAGCATGAACTTCAGTGTCTTTCGATGTACTGTAAGAACTTTATAGATCGTCACCTTTTGCTTTGTGGCCTCTCCATTAATTTCTGTGGCATAATGCACATGCACAGGCAACGTTGTGTGAGCTCGATGTCTGCTTGTGCATTATCTTCTTCCTTACTTGCATCTTGTCTTGAAATAACTACTGGAGGAGAACGGATCCATTTTGTGATATGCATATTTACTGTTGCATATTTAGATAAATAGCCTACAACTACATGAATGTAGTCAGAGTCCTTGTTGCATAACCTGTCTAAACTATACTCATCATTTGGGTTGTATTATCTAACCAGTGCTGTAAATGAAATATTTTATAGAAACAAAATAATTACACTTGATTAATAAATTTGATACTGGTTCACTGTGTGTGTGTGGGGGGCAAACATTAAGCTGGGGGTGCGCAATGCACCCCTCGATGCCGACAGAGTCAAGCAGGCCTACAAGAAGAGCGCTCGCAGCATCCAGGTTGCACTGCGGTCTATTCCATTGCCTACCAACACAGGGATCGCCAGTTTGAATCCCCGTGTTACCTCCAGCTTGGTCAGGCATCCCTACATACACAACTGGCCGTGTCTGCAGGTGGGAAGCCGGATGTGTGCATGTGTACTGGTCACTGCAATAGCGCCTCCTCTGGTCGGTCTTTCCCCCTCCCTTTAGGGTCCTAGAAATGCGGTCCTGAAACTGCAGCTTCCTCTACTGCAGGAACACACTATAGACAGCTTCAGGCTACACGTTGCCCTCAGGCCATCTTGCCAACCATGAGGGAATGAACAGTTTTATCCTTATCAAGGGAAACAAGAGGATATGCATGCGAGGCATGCGTCGGTGTGAACCGTCTGCGTTGTAGAGAGGCTCTGTCGTGAATTGATGTTTTTTTGTCTAGTTTTTGGCCACAATTTTACGCTACACTTTTAGATCCTGGTTGTTTTACCTATATATTTTAACACGGTATTAAAAAAAAAAATTCATCGGACTTTCGGATCTTAATTTCGACTGCTGCCAGCTTAATTAGGTTCATTTTTAGCCTGGTGGGTAGGCTAGCCGGTCGCTTTTTATTTAAGGATTTTAAGATTTTTTGCACTTTTATGGAGTCTTATTCCAATTTGTTTGCTAATTGCTGGACAACAAACATGGCCGTGTGTGTGGATTGCCATCCAACCTTTGCACAGTTGAAGACTGACATTACCTGACTGCAGGCTGAACTCAGGGAGAAGGACAAGTTAATCCTGGACCTATCATCCGTGGCCACAGCACAATCAAAACACCTCTCTCTCCTGGGCAATCAGAGCAGCACCAGCCCGTCCTACCCCCCAGACCATACAGCACCGACCCAGGACAATGATACCACTATTTCGTGGTCTGGAGGTGAAGCGATCCACTCTACAGGCCTCTCTACCCTGGGGGAGGACATGTGGCTCAGCCTTGGAACAAAACCTAAGATCCAAGTTTGCTCAACGCCATCCATCCCAGAGCCTTGGGTCCAGGTTAAGAACTGTAAAAACCACCTGGCTAAACACCGCCTCCACCGCCTCCAACCGCTTTCAAATGAGGCTTTCCAGCTTGGAAATAAATTTCAAGTCTTGGAAAATCTGACCTCCCCAATCCCCCACTACATCCTGATCCGGCTGGCATTCCTTCCTCGGCTGCTCCTCCTGACCTTTCAGCAAATGGATTTGACATTTTGGACAACAAAGATTTCCCTCCACTGACCAGTGTGTCGCATCCAGGAGCAGAACGCTCAGCATTGGCTACTACTCACCACCCCGGATCCCGAAAAGAAACCTCATCCGTTCGACGTAGGTTGTTGAAGGAGGCAGTGTCCAAACACTCTGCCGGCTCTAAACTGGTCACCGGTGGCATCCCCCCTGGTGCTGTTTCTCCAACACTGGCTGGGAGCCCCCATTCACCGGTGTATGATGGTCGGGTGCACTCTTCTACTGCACCCATTCCACAGCCACCTTCTGTTCTGATTGTGGGTGACTCTATCATCAGGAACGTCAGGTCGAACAGAACTACAACACACTGCTTTCCAGGTGCCAAGGTAAATGACATTCTGGTAGAACTTCCTAGTCTGCTATCCCAATATACCTGTTGAGAACGTTGTCGTTCACGTTGGCACAAATGATATTCCACGGCAGCAGTCAAGAGCTTATAAAATCGGGTTTCATGCATCTTTTTAACCTTCTAAAACTTAGTAAAAAGGAAGTTTTTATCTCTGGCCCCCTTCCAACTTTCAGCCGTGGCATTGGTCGTTTTAGCAGACTTCTGCAGCTTCACACCTGGCTTCAGTCACAGTGTTCTCGTTTACAATTTGGTTTTATTGACAATTTTAATCTGTTCTGGAAGCGGTCTTCTATTTTTAAATGTGATGGACTCCATCCAAATCGAGCAGGCTCACGAATGCTGGCTGCAAACGTGTTTTATCCCATTGTCTCCAACTCTCGTGTTTGTGCTATCGACAATAACGTTTGGTGCCCGCACACAGGTGTGGACAGTTCCGTCACTAATTGACGTCCACAGGAGCAGAGTGGTTTTGGTTCGGTTGTAAACCATACTTATTCAGGTCCTTTGGTGAGTTCAATCCATCATACCGATGACTGTCACTCTGTCATACTAATTCCTGTAATAATAAACAATAGACACAGACCCCGTAATCTCCCTGTAACATACAGGGAGTTAAAAAATTTGTTGCCAGTTCGGACTTCAGTTATCAGTCCCCCACAAAGCCATGCACCTCAGACGATAAAAATGGCTTTATTAAATGTCAGGTCGCTAATTAATAAGTCATTTTTAGTTAATGATCTTTTAAGTACCTATAACCTGGACTTCACCCTACTGACCGAGACCTGGCTGGATAGAAATGGTGCAGTCACGCTTATTGAGACTGCACCTCCTGGCTTCAAATTCATCCATACCACCAGATCTGATAAGAAAGGCGGTGGAATAGCTGCTGTCTTCTCTGATTCCTATAGCTGCGAGGAAATCCCCCTTGGGAAATTCACGTCTTTTGAACACCTTGCTCTTACCATACATTGTACTGCTACGATTTTAATAATTACTGTCTATCGGCCACCAAAATCTAAACATGGCTTTCTTGATGAATTTTCGTGGGCTACTGTCTATGGTTTCCACTGATTATGATTATTTCATCATCCTGGGTGATTTTAAAGTTCATGTTGACAATCAAACAGACCCCAATGCTAGAAACCTAATTAGCTTACTGGAGGCATTTGCTCTCACTCAGCATGTTTCCGGACCCACCCACAATAAGGGGCATACTCTAGACTTAGTCATATCAAAAGGACTTAATATTACTGTACCCCGTGTCATGGATGTTGCTATCTCTGATCACTGTTGCATATTTTTTGATGTGTCTGCTCTTCCTGTACAACAGAAGAGCACTCAAATGATCAAAAAACACTTCGTTGATAGTAACACAATTGAAACCTTTCAGAAAACCGTAAATGAATTGCCACCGTTCATGTCATCACAAACTGAGGATCTTGTGAACGACTTCAACTCAAAAATACAAAATATCCTTGACAACATTCCACCTGTTAAAACTAAAAACATAGAAAAACAAAAAGCCCCCTGGAGAAATGGAGTGGTTATTAGGCAGCTTAAGAGAGACTGTCGCCAAGCAGAACGACAGTGGAGAAAGACTAAACTTCAGGTTCACCATGAAATCTATAAGGATACACTGAACAAGTACTGCGAAAAAATTAAACAGGCCAGACAGTCTTTTTTCTCTAAAATCATTAATGAAAATATTAACAATAGTAAAGTGCTTTTCTCTACTATTGACCGACTTATTAATCCATCATCTCCAAACCCATCAGAGATACTGTCCACTGAAAAATGTGAGCAATTCGCTACATTCTTCAATAACAAAATTATTGCCATTAGACAGAACATTAGTGCCTTAAGATCCAGTAATGTACCTACCCTCCAGTTCTCCAGAAATATCACTGGCGCCATGTCTCACTTTGACACTCTAGACCTTAAAAGTCTAGACAATATTGTTAGGCAGCTCAGGTCGTCCACCTGCTGCTTGGATCCTCTCCCTACCAAATTTTTAAAAATGGTTTTAACTGCTTAGCACATGACGTTTTAGAAATTATTAACTACTGTCTTCAGGCAGGTATTTCCCGCAGCACTTAAGACAGCTGTTATTAAACTACTTCTGAAGAAGAGTAATCTTGATAAGACAGCTATTGCCAACTACAGGCCCATCTCCAACTTACCATTCCTCAGCAAAATCCTTGAAAAAACAGTTTATTCTCAAGTTAATAACTATTTAATATCTAACAACCTTCTAGGCATTTGTCAATCAGGTTTTTGAGCTCACCATAGCACAGAAACAGCACTTATCAAAGCTGTGAACGATCTGCATATGAACACAGATTCCAATAAATTGTCTGTTCTTGTACTCCTGGATCTCAGTTCTGCTTTCGACACTGTTGATCATGATATTTTGCTAGAGATTAGAAAAATGGGTCGGCCTTTCTGGCCCAGTTCTCAACTGGTTTAGAACATACCTTCAGGACAGGCAGTTCTTTAGTCTATTGGAGACTTTTCTTCGGACAAAGTGGGTATAATGTGTGGGCTACCCCAAGGTTCAATTATTGGACCACTACTATTGCACATGTTATACAGAAACACAGAACAAATTACCATAATTATGCATATGATTCACAACTGTACATATCAATATCTTCTGATGACCTAGCTCCCATACGTTCCCTAATTCAGTGTATTAATGATATTACTTTATAGATGTCAGATAACTTTTTACAACTGAACAAAGACAAGACAGAAATACTTATTTTTGGTGCAAAGACTCAGAGACAGAGAATTGCAGCTCATCTCAGCTCTCTGTCTCTGGAGTGCAAGGTGAAGCTAGACATCTTGGTGTAATCATGGACAGTGATCTAAATTTTAAGAGCCACATCAATCACCTCACAAGATCAGCCTTCTAACATCTTAAAAACATCTCAAAACTAAGGGGCTTTCTATCAATATCAGACTGTGAGAAATTAATCCATGCTTTTATAACAAGTAGACTAGACTACTGCAATAGACTATTCACTGGCCTTCCAAAATCAGTTGTGCACCAACAAGGGTTAATTCAAAATGCGGCAGAATGTGTTCTCACCAGAACTAAAAATTATGAGCACATTACACCTGTTCTTAGATCTCTGCATTGGCTCCTCGTTAAAGCTAGAATTGATTTTAAAATTCTTTTAATTGTATACAAAGTGCTAAATGGCCTTGCACCACGCTATATAAAAGACACATTAATTCCTTATAAACCAGCAAGAACTCTTGGGTCCAATGGCAGTGGTCTTTTAACCATCCCTTGTGCTAGGTCTAGAGCAGGGGAAGCTTCATTTTCTATTTATGCCCCAAGTAGATGGAATGCCCTGCCTGAGGACCTGAGAGAGGCCCCCACACTGGACACATTTAAAAGCAGGTTAAAAACCTTACTTTTTAAAACAGACTACAGCTAAATTCGTAGTGTGTGTGTTTTATACATTTTGCAACTTTTATATATTCTGCTCTGTTGTTACTTTTAATTAATCAGTGTTTATGGCACTTTTATTTATTTTACTCAGTTTTAAACTTGTTTGTACTCTTCTAAAATTTGTCTGTACTTTTATTTATTTATTTTTTGTGAGGGGGGAGAGATTTTATTGATTTCATTGTTTTATTGTGTGAAGCACTTTGTGTTACATTTGTTTGTATGAAAAGTGCTATACAAATAAAATCTGATTGATTGATTGATTGATTGATTGATTGATTGATAATCCTCAAGGAGGATGACATGAATGTACTAATAAAATGTACTTCCGGTTCAGCTTTTGATAAAGGTCCTTTAAAATTGCCCCAATTTTGCATTTCGCAGTAATGGAAACTGGATTTTTCATATTTGACTAACTGTAGGAAAATGCGTAATAAGGAAACAACAAAAAATTCTATTTTGAGGGCAAAGTTAAATGGAAAACGGCTCTATCATCATTTCCAAAACGTTGTAACAGTGATAATTTAAAAAACAAGCCCCGTTTTAATTTTTTGATTTTCGTTCCAGATTAGGAAATCGATTGAGACAAAGGTACATGGATGATATCCCAATAGCCCAAACCCCCCCCCCCACACACACACACACACACACTCGTCCTCAATGAGGCAATTTGTTCTGCAGGACTGTCATGGACAGTAACATTGCACAAAGCAACATTACTAATCAAATAAAAAGATTAATGTTAATAATAACATTATTATAGAGAGCTCTTCTCAATCTCATGTAGTGTGTGTGTGTGTGTGTGTGTGTGTGTGTGTGTGTGTGTGTGTGTGTGTGTGTGTGTGTGTGTGTGTGTGTGTGTGTGTGTGTGTGTGCGCGCGTGTTATATACAGTGCCCAGCCCTTGCAAAGCATTGCAATTTTTAGGGCAAAGTACTTACATAAATTAGACCAAGGTTCTATTAAATTAGATGGTAATAATATATTTCATTTGTATAGTCATTTTCAAGGTACTCAAAGACACTTCACATAAACGTTTTACAAAATTACATTGTGATCAGTATCTTAGTAACAGAGGGTGGTTTACAGGGAAGCAATAGAAATGGCCCTGTCAACCAATGGTCGGTGCTCGGCCTAAGCGGTGATGGTGGTGGTTGTGGCTGCTGAGGGTGGGGGACAGGGAGAGAGAGAGGGGCGGGCAGCAGAGGGCTTTGTAAGTGAGGAGCAGCAGTTCAAATTATGGGGAGCCAGTGGAGGTTTGGACTCAAGACAAGGTGAGTGCGCTTTCGCTGTGACAGCCTCTAGACTGCAGAAGGCCCTGCCTGAGGAACTTAGACTTGATCAGTCAATCACATAAATCCTTACTTCACACCTCATGCAATTTATAAAAAAAAAGAAGCTTTAAACAGCTTTTTTTTGCGCATTCTTTTCTCATTCTTCTACTTTTTCTTCTTTTCACGCTTTCTGTTAAGCACTGTGAATTCAGTTCTGTAGCCTATAAAAGTTTATTTTTATTATTCCTGTGATTCTTCATGAATTATTATTTTTAGTCGTAGTAGCAGCAGCAGTACTAGCATCTCTTAACAATTGCCTGAAAATGTAGAATGTTGTAGAAAAAGTTGCATAAGTTAGAGATTGGAAAACACTCAAAAGTGATGAATTTCCACAGATATACTTTTTTTAATTTAACATGTTTTATGATATGACATATTATAAGACGGCCATTACAATATAACGCCACATCCACTTTTTAAGCCCATCAAAATATTGAGGTCACAATCAGTGCGGATTGTCACTGATACTAACTTTATTAAAACAAAAATAGTCTACTTTTATTGAAATCAGACCAGAATATAACCTGCACACAATTAACCACCAACCCATGAGCTCAGCATTAGCATAAAACTCTGAATGACAACTGGGCTGCTGTTGCTAGCTATGATTGCTATATATTTAGAGAAGGGAACGCACAACGGAGTTTTTACTCTGAAAATCAGACTCACCCCCACTTCCCTTCTGACATTTTTTAACTGAAGAATGAAAACTGAAGAATGAATATCACTATGTTGTTTGCAAACACAATTCTCTTCATCAACTGAATGTTGTATGGCTTCAGCTATTCATGTCTGTATAATGTATGAAAGAGCAAGGTCCAAGAACACTCCACCTAAGCAGACCAGTCAAGAGGGCAGGTTGACATTTAGGCCTCTGGCTTGAACACACTTCAGCCCAAACCAAGAAAGCAGAACCCAGCAGTAAACCAGCTTAATCATGACAACCTTTCCGTTTGCATTCACCACCATAATCCTCAACACACAAATGGCCTTGCTCTTGCATGTCTTCCTCAATTCATAGAACCACTCTTTATGCACAACACATTTGATAAGAAATCTATTCATCCAACAGCAATAGTCATCCTACACTACTGCCCTCAACCCGGCAGGCTTTTTTCTTTTCTTCCAAGGACAAGGCTCTTGATACATGTGGCCCCGATAAGGTTAGCTGGGATGTGAACCCTGGGCATTTTACTCTTGGCCTGGCACTTCACATTTTACGCACAATGTAATTCTATTCCCCAAAAGAAATCTTCGAAAAATTTGAACTTTTCTATTTAAAAGGAATGAAAAGAAATGGTCATATTTACTCAAACACACAAGAACAAAGTTTCTATTGGTGGTTTATCAATGGAATTTCCTTGCTCAAAAAAATCCTGTTGCCTTAATTATCAGAATATCCATGTCTGTCATTTCTTGTCAAGGACCAATTTAAACTGTAAACACTTTTGTATGATAAAGCATATCAAGGGCAGACCTATTATAATGCAAGGAAAAAAAGTATGCAGTACACAAAAATGTAATCTGTAACCACAATATGTCAAAATGTAACCACGATATGTCAAAGATGGGCAATCATGTGCCATGGAGGTCTGAAAGTATGCAGGTTTTCATTCCAACCAAAGTGTACACTAGTTGATTTCACAAACTGGTTCCTCCTTTTTGGTTGTAAGTGAGCTAATCAGTGAGACCAGCTGGTGCAGTGTTTGGTTAGCAAGAAGACCTGTATACTGTTGGTCCTCCATGGCACATGGTTATCCATGCCTGATATATGTCCTTCTATTTTTCAACAAGATCAATTACCTTGTACAACATGCTGAAACACTGTCAGGAAATGCTCCATTAATAACTGATGAGAAGCTGGCACTTGTCCTATGCTTGTTTACGGGACTAAGAGGGAGGGGGAGAGGTTCAGCTTGTCGGGACAACTGACTATCGTGGAGACCCACCCAGTGGGGCAAAAAGCATCTGGCCCTCCTTGCTGGCAACATCTGGGAGCCTGTTCCTAACTCAATGCTGCAGCCATGAGGGAGCACCATATGTCAATAGCCAATGCATGGTAAAAGAAACTGAGATTGGGGAGCACTCTAAACTTCTGTGTATTTTTGGAGTTGATGTGCAGTTGAGAAGGTATCAAGAGATGTGTTGATGCATGTGTGTGTGCGGGGGTGGGGTCCACCTCTAGTACTTGTAAGTCGAAAAAAGTGGCCAATATACCTAGGTATGCAGCTTGAATGTCAATGAATAGCACTTCCGCCACGAACGAGCAAAGGAATGGATAACAAACTGGGCAGAATTGGAATGCCTATGGTCACACTCTGCATCTGGGACCGTCACCCAAGGTAAACAATGTTCAGGGAGCCATCTGGTAGGGACAGGGAGGGGAGAGGAGAGAGGGGGTTGGTGGGTGAGGGGAAGGGTTGCAACGAGCACAAGCATATGGAAAAGCAGATTTTTCCTCTCCCTGCAGCAGTCAGGGACTGCAAATGTCAGCATGCGCTGCATCCACGCTTGACTGTGCTGTGCTTGGCACCACCACCTGGCCCTCCTTGCTCAGCCACCGAGTATGGGCAGCAGTGACACTGAGGAGCCTGTCCCCTGGGCAGAGGAAAGCATCATGATGCTCATGCACACACACACACAATCTCAAACACCTCCTGCACTCCCTGCTCTTTTTCACACAAGAAAAACAGAGGGGACTTTTTACTTGAGAAAAGCGGACAATTTTAAGAGCATTAAAAACAAGCTCAGTCCACATGATCTCTCAAGCTTGGATTGGTTTCACATTTTCATAACTGAAAAAAACTGACCAAGACCAAACAACTGGAATTCAGCCTTGGGAAGCAATACAATAAATGACTGCTTCCTTTCAAATTTGTTTCACATCAATGTTTGCCTCTCAATGTTATTAGTGTATCACACACACACACACACACACACACACACACACACACACACACACACACACACACACACACACATTTCTTTGAATGGCTCATCTGCAACCAGCATGCATTTAATTGATAAAGTCTAGTAAATAATTAATGACTTGTAAAAAATAATGTTAAGCCTCAACTAGTGTTGTTATACATTTTCAATTAAATGTTTAAAAAAGTATTATAACAAACACACATTTCGGGGGTTCTAGTAGCTCAGGAGGTAGAGCAGGTCGTCTGGTAACTGCGGGGTTGCTGGTTTGATCCTCAGCTCCTACTTGCAAAAATGTCCAGGTGTCCCTGAGCAAGACACTAAACCCCAAAGTGCTCTTGACGAGGATGAGCTGTTACCTTGCATGGTTGACTCAGTGTATGAGGGTGTGTGAGCGTGGGTGAATGTGAGGCATTCATTGTAAAGCTCTCCGAGTGGCTGTTGCAGCTAGAAAAGTGCTATATAACATTTGTTTAAAAAAATGCAATCTATTTCTTTGAATGGATCATCCACACAGAGTTAAGTATTTAATTGATAAAGTCTAGTAAAAAAAATAAAAAATAAGGTACAGTGTAGCGGTGCAGAGAGCTGAGGCCAGCTCCCATCATGCATCGGAAAAAGGGCAGTCAAGAGGAAGGCCAGGAAACACCAAATGTCTTAATAATTTGTTAATGTGCTGTAACTGCAGGGCATAAAAAGCCTGTTTCTTTGCCATCTGAGGCCAAGAGAGCCAGTGCCATGTTACTTACAGACAGCCCCCCCCCCCCCCCACACACACACAAGCCTTTGCCGCCCACTCGCTGGCCTACTTTAGTGTGCAGTGGTGGAAATAAAGACAAAATAACCCACAATTACCTCTCTGTGAAATCACCACCAGGGGACAAGCTTGTTACTAGCTACTGACTGGCATTTAGCCCTAACTGACAGGAAACTTACTACAAGTGCAACAAAGCAATATGGGCTATGTGCTCTCAAACCAGTGACTCGATGCATTAGGAGGGGCAGCAGCTCTTGTTGATCCATTCCTCAGAGTTTCAACAAATTGGACAATTGGCAGAACAGAAATTAAAAAATTCAACTCCCACTAAATATTTTGTTTTACTGTGTAGCAACGGGGCGGCACGGTGGCCCAGTGGTTAGCACTGTTGCCTCACAGCAAGAAGGTCCTGGGTTCGAACCCCAGGCCGTCCCAGGTCCTTTCTGTGTGGAGTTTGCATTTTCTCTCTGTGTCTGCGTGAGTTTCCTCCGGATGATCCGGTTTCCTCCCACCATCACAAAGACATGCATGTTAGGGTTAATACGCCTGCCTGTACCCCTGACCAAGGCAATATGAAAAAGAACGGGAGTTGGTCCCCAGACACTGCAGCTGCCCACTGCTCCTATACAATACTACTACTACTATTTTCAGCTGCTCCAGTTAGGGGTCGCCACAGCGGATCATCCATTTCTGTTTCTTCCCGTCGTCTACATCTTCCTCTGTCACACCAGCCACCTGCATATCTTCCCTCACCACATCCATAAACCTCCTCTTTGGCCTTCCTCTTTTCCTCTTCCCTGGCAGCTCCATATTCAGCATCCTTCTCCCAATATACCCAGCAGCTCTCCTCCATCTCTCCAAGCCATCTCAAGCTTGCCTCTCTTGCTTTGTTACTGCTCCTATACAACAGAATAGGTTAAATGCAGAGAAAATTTTTTATTGTAACCTATAATGACAAAATAAAGTAGTTTTCTTCTTCTTTTTCTTCATCTTGAAAAGATGGATGGCACTCAAATACAGGTAAATCCTTCTTTCTCACCCTTTTCCCTTCCAAATTTGGTGTGTCCAAATCTCTGTTCTCCTGGGTCTCACCACTGCAAAAGCCTTACGGTGGTTGGGAAGAATGAAGACTTCCACAAGCATCCTTGGATACACATGGAGCCAGTTTACACCTGCATGTGGCAGGGTTCTCTAGCAAAATGCTATGTATGCAGAGGCTCATGCTATTTCCCCCAGATTTACCCACAGCTATACAAGCATCCCACCACCTGCACTCTTTGCAACGCCTGGCCAAGCCAGTTTAATGTCAGCATTCAAACAGAATCTCAGGGTTAGGATGTTAGCGTAATAGTACACTGTGCATCAGTGTTCCCCCATAATACAGATAAATCCTTGAGGAGAACTGGTTTCATTCGGCAAGAGACCTGCATTAAGGGCAAAGATTCATGTTCCAACAGGACAATGACTCAAAGCACACAGCAAAATCTACTAATGAATGGCTTAAAGTGGTATGGCAGCCATACCAACATGTACCCTGGCTCTACTAAATGACGGAAGCTAAGCAGGTATGGGCTTGGCTAGCACTTGGATGAGAGACCTCCCGGGAAAAACTGAGTTGCTAAAGTGGTGTTGGTGGGCTAGTAGGGGGCAGTCTTCCCTCTGGTTCTAATAAAACGACAAATATCAAATCCCAGTGCAGTGACAGGGACACTGTGCTGTAGGAGAGGCCGTCCTTTGAATGACACATTAAACCGAGGTCCTGACTCACTGTGGTCATTAAAGATCCCATGGTACTTATCGCAAAGAGCAGGGGGTTCCCCGGTGTCCGGGCAAAATTCTCAAGCTGGCTCTCTCCATCTGGCCACCTAATCATCCCCCAATGTAATTGGCTCAATGATTCCTCCCTCTCCACCTCAAGCTGATGTGTGGTGAGCGTTCTGGCATAAAATGGCTGCTGTGCATCACCAAGTTGGGTGCTGCACATTGGTGGTGGTTGAAGTGAGTTACCCCAAAAAAGTGAAGTGAGTTATGTGAAGCGCTTCGGGTTTCTAGAAAAGTGATAAATAAATGTAATGATTATCATTACTATTAAAAAAAGACCAATAATTTGGAATAGCCCAGCCAAAACCAAGACTTCAATCTCATTGATCCTAGATCCCATTGATGTGGTATGTGGAAAATTACTGTCCACCACCAATCGATTATGTCCATCTAATTTTACAGTCAATTTTTACGAAGATGTATTGTTATTATATATACTGTATAACTAATAACACTTTAAACAAGCACTAAAAAAAGGAAGATATGTTTTTGTGTATTGTTCTTTCTCACCATAAACTTAAAATTGTTCAAATGTTTTTCTTCCACTTAATTATACAATGCAGAAATTAACAGGAAAAACACAAGAAATAGTGGGCCTATCTTGTCATCTAGTCAGTATTAGGTCATATTTGGCACAATATTTACTTAATGACAAGTACAGCAACCTATCATGGTCTAATAATGTAACCTATATTTTAACATTTTTTCCCTTCTTACTGTTTCTGCAAAATAGATGAAGAAATATAACAGATCACACCAAAAGATAAAAGCCATTTTTATATATCTTAACAGGTAGTCTACTAATATTTTAACAAGGACATACTGTTATGCATGCACGTGCAGTCAGATAATCAGTAGGCTGGGCTATAATGCGACAAGTAAACTGGATTCAGTAAGGGCCTGAGACAGTCAGTTACAGCTGTTTAGGGGAAGGCATTTTGCCAGGAGCCATACCAACATGTACCCTGGTTCTGCCGAATGACAGAAGCTACACAGGTATGGGCCTGGCTCGTTCTTGGATGGGAGACTTCCCGGGAAAACTGAGTTGCTGCTGGAAGTGGTGTTGGTGAGCTAGTAAGGGCAGTCTTCCCTCTGGTCCTAGTTTAAAAATATTAAAAAAAAAAAAACACAACAAAAAATCCCAATGCCCCAGTGCAGAGACACTGCGCTGTAGGAGATGCTGTCCTTCGGATGAGACGTTAAACCGAGGTCCTGACTCACTGTGGTCTTTAAAAGAGCCCGTGGCACTTATCGTAATGAGTAGGTGGATCCCCGTTATCCTGGCAAAATTCCCAACCTGGCTCTCTTCATCTGGCCACCTAATCGTCCCCCTGTGTAATTCGCTCAATGATTCCTCCCTCTCCACCTCAATCTGATGTATGGTTCTGGCACAAAATGGCTGCCGTGCATCACCCAGGTGGGTGCTACACATTGGGGGTGGTTGAGGTGAGTTTCCCCCCTTCTCTGTGAAGCACTTTAGGTGTCTAGATAAAGTGTTACATAAATGTAATCCATTATTATAATTTCCACATGCAAGGCCACAGGACAGGTAGTTATAAAAAGGGGGCCCAGATCAACCATCTACGATCATGGCCCATGACACAAAGATTATATATTTTTTCACTGACAGTACTCTTTTCTGTGAGAATGTTTTAGCGTGTGTGTGTGTGTGTGTGTGTGTGTGTGTGTGTGTGTGTGTGTGTGTGTGTGTGTGTGTGTGTGTGTGTGTTTCTATAGAGGCCGGCTGACCCTCACACTTCCTCCTTCACACTTACCTAG
Source organism: Lampris incognitus (assembly GCF_029633865.1). Lineage (NCBI taxonomy): Eukaryota > Metazoa > Chordata > Actinopteri > Lampriformes > Lampridae > Lampris > Lampris incognitus. The sequence continues at coordinate 22,336,938 of NC_079219.1, read as the reverse complement.
ATTTACTTGCAATTTTAAAGGTTTTTTTAGACTTAGACTGCTTTTATTTGTTATTGCCTTATATGCATGTCTTAGACATACAAGGGAATGAAATTACATTTCACATGGACCTCAGTGCCACATAAAAACAAATAACACACAATAAATATTCAAAACAAAAAGTGCATTAAAAACAAGAATTACTTCATAGACCTAAACATCACAAGCACACCTGACACGGACTTTGAGCAAGACGGTTTGTGTTCATTCAAAGGGATGACAATGAAATTACAGTAACAAAAAAGCCATCAATCAATCAATTATCTATTCATTCATTCATGCAGCCATTAATCTACTTGCATAACCATAACGGAATAAAGATACAAATATTTTCATGTTTTAAGGAAAAATGTCCTAATACATGTCGTCTTTCCCAAGCAAAATGAGAAATTAAGAGATACGACATGAATTAGATGGATGTGCTTGCTGGAAGCTTCCTATAGATCGATCAACCAGTGTAAAGGTTGGCAACTTGGCAGAGGTTCCAGTCAGCTTGGCAGATTTTCTATAAGTTTGGCCAAGCAGGCACCAAATTTGTTTGAGCTTGATGGGTGAGATGGTACTGCTGCTGAAGTTTCAATGGAAAATAAAAACTTTTTTTTTTAATTGTGGAAAGGAAAAAACTCCCCTCTAACTGACACGAAACCAGAAAGCCAAAATACAAGCCAAATCAGGTACCATATGTTTATTAACTATGTCAGCATGAAATTAAGACACTTTCAAGCTGGATGACTGGACAGCTAGAGCTTTGCTGAAAAAAAAATCAATCTAAAAGACTTTTAATATAAAACAAAAAAAACAGTGCTGCTATAATTGGGTATCCACACTAAGAACAAAAAAAAAAGAAATTATCTAAGCTGATAAGAATCGGCCCAACAAAACGGGGACAAAATGGGCAGAACCCAGCAAACTCTGATGCCTATTCAGATGCAATGTTTTAATTTATTTCACAAAGACACCCCAGCTGTGTTACAAGCTGGAGCCTGGGTCCCTGAGGTCAATTTGCTTTCTACTGAGACTCTGGTACTTGAGCTGAAGGCCTTGATGGTGAGAGAACACGGTTAATAGATTTTCTTTCTTCCCTGAGCTGTTGTTGAACAAAACTAATATAGATTCTGAAAAATTCCTTGCTGGGGCTCTTTTGTGCTTGGGGTCTATAGGAAAAAGAGAGCACAACAACAGCTTCTGCCTAAAACCTGGCCTTCAAGCTGAAATGCAATTTCACAAGCCCCTCAACAGATAGCAACAGTCCATTTTGCTGTAACAATGGCCGCCTGCTACCCATTTAGCCAGCCGGTGTGGAACAATCAGGTAGCAGGAAAGGTGACAGGTAATTTAAAGCGGCAAAAGAAATGATGTAGGTAGTGACTGGCCAGCACAGCAGATTTTAGCACCCCTTCCCTCACCAACAGAAGAACCATGGCTTAGCCCTCCCCATCTCCACTTATTGTTTAGCCACTGCTACATTCTCACACCCACAGAAATGTAAATATAAGCACACACACGCACACACACGAAAAAACTTAACAGTTGCTCTACAGGAACTTCTAAGTATTTGCCTCATTCACATTCTTCTCTGCTTTTCTGAGTGAAAGGACCAGTGAGCAGAAAGTATCTTCATTTGATCTTTTAATAAATAAACAACTATCATTACTGGTACCACGGTGACATGGAACGTGCTTATGGAAAAACAGGAGATAGAAGTTTGATTCTGCAAACCCACCTGACGATAAATCAAAGTTACGGAATATGGATTCTGATTCTGCAAGCTGGTTCTGTACTTGAACTCAGATTCAGAATTCGAAGACCACAATGAGATTCTTCTCTCTACTGCAAAGAGCATAAGCTTATGTAACAACAATGAGCCAAGTTACAAACCATTCTGTAAATGCCCTCAAATATATAGAAAAAAACTATGAGGAATACGGTCACTGTGCAAACTTTTTTTTTAAAACATGGTTTAATCTATGTGTGTGTGTGTGTGTGTGTGTGTGTGTGTGTGTGTGTGTGTGTGTGTGTGTGCACGCGCATGTGCAGAGAGGTAGTATGCTCCAGCTGTTAGGGATCCTGTCCCTTTGACTTGTTGAGAAGCCTGGCTCCCACAAGTGCAGCACACAGGCCCAGACGTGTTGAGACATACGGCAGTGCAAATGAGAGAGTTGGAACAACAAAGAAATAGGGCATCAACAGTGGGTGAACCCCACACAGCTGTTGTCGTTCTTTAGGGAACCAAGCCGGGAAGCATCGCTCAATCTCCTAATTCCTCTAATGTGCGCAGCCATGCAGCAGGTTATAAGGGAGGGAGGAGGAGGAGGGGGAGCCCGAGCATCATTATCACTTAGCCTGGCTGGCAGACTGACGGGGGACCAGCCTGACCAGGTCTGGAAATGAGCCCTACACTACATAGGGCAAGGGGGTAAGGGGCAGGAGGCTGAGCGGAAGAAGCCAAGAAGACAGACAGAGGGTCCACCACCCACATTGTTCAGGGCCAACGAGATCCCAGACTTGACATGCCAGCACAAAGCAGGAGGGGCATAGAGTTAAACAGAGCTGAGAAGAAGTCTAGTGGGGGCATCTGTGGGCATTTATACGGTTGGTTGATTAGGTTTAGGGGGGCTCAGGTGGTCTGACTAAGGTTAAAGGCAACAGCAGAAAGAAATTAGGCTGTCAAGCCACAGGCAATGATTATGTTATACATGGAAATGTTAAAACTACCCGAAGCAGCTATATCAATAATCAATATTTGCAAAACCTGCAGCAACATAACTGGACCTCTTGCTATTTGTCGAGAAAACATTCACACTTCCTATAACATTTATTTTAACCTGTTATTTCTTCCATTTCATGACTTACTAATTATGATGTAAGTTACCGAGCTTTACGTTCAAGTTTTTTTTTCTGTTATCCTCTTTCAATGTTGTATTTTCTTTAAATTGTGTATACACAACATCCATTGCACGTTATTCGTCTTGGGAGAGAGATCCCTCTGTTGTTCTCCCTGAGGTTTCTTCCCATTTTTTCTCCCTGTTAAAGGTTTTTTTTTTTTTTTAGGGAGTTGTTCCTTATCCGATGAGAGGGTCTAAGGACAGGATGTTGTATTGCTGTAAAGCCCACCGAGGCACATTTGTAATTTATGATATTGGGCTATACAAATAAAACGGACTTGACTTTTAATGTGTCAGTTAACACTAATTTTATTTCAGTTATTTTTCACTGGAAGACATTTGGGCTACAGCATGTATGAAAAGTGCTACACAATCAAACATTTCTGTAATAATAATAACAATAATAACTTATTGTAAGAAAACTGCATAATCTGTATCTAGCTCTCACATTACAATTACTCCCCTATACATTTCAATGTATAGTGGATAAGAGTACATATACTGACCTAAAAAGCAGAAGGCAAGGGGTGATTTGTAATCTATAATTACTTCAAGAATTCTCATTTGGTTTGATTGCATTTATCTTTGTAACAGTGGTTTTACAAGGTGCAATATAAGTGGAGTTTATTATTGTTTTTTTAAAATCAATATTTTCCAACTACAATACATATATTTTATCAGTGTCATCAAAACAGCCAACCTACACTGATGAGCCAAAACATTATGACCACCTGCCTAATCTGGTATTGGTCCTCCGTGTGCCACCAAAGCAGCGCCGACCCACTGAGGTGTGGACTCTACATGACAACTGAAGGTGACCTGTAGTATCTGGCACCGAAACATTAACAGCAGATCCTTCAAGTCCTGTAATTTGCGAGGTGGAGCTGCCGTGGCTCGGACTTGTCAGTCCAGCACATACCACAGATGCTCAATCGATTGAGATCCGGAGAATTTGGAGGCCAGGACAACACCTTGAGCACTTCATCATGTTCCTCAAACCATTCCTTAACAATGTGTGCTGTGTGGCAGGGCACATTATCCTACTGAAAGAGGCCACTGCCATCAGGGAATACCATTGCCATGAAGGGGTGTACCTGCTCTGCAACGATGTTTAGGTAGTTGACGCGTGTCAAATTGACATCCACATGAATGGCCAGACCCAGGGTTTCCTAGCAGAACATTGTCCAGAGCATCACAATCCTTCCACCGGCTTGTCGTCTTTCCACAGTGCATTCTGGTGCCATCACTTCCCCAGGTAAATGGTGCACGGCTACATACACGGCCATGTACGTGACCTAAAAGAAAACGGGACTGATCGGACCAGGTGACCTTCTTCCCACGCTAAGGTCCAGTTGCAATGCTTGTGTGCCCATTGCAGGCACTTTGATGATGGACAGGAGTCATCATGGGCACTCTGACCCGTCTGCGACTATGCAACCCCATACGCAGCAGGGTGTGATGCACTGTGTGTTTATGACACATTCCCACCGTAGCTATCTTAAAATTTTCTGTGATTTGTGCCACAGTAGACCTTCTGTTGGTTCGGACCAGCCGGGACAGCTTTTGTTGTCCTCGTGCATTGATGAGCATTGGCCGCCCTGTCGCCGGTTTGTTGCTTGTCCCTCCTCGGACCACTGTCAATACGTACTCACCACTGCTGACTAGGAGCACCCCACAAGCCTTGTTGTTTCAGAGATGCTCTGATCAGTCATCTGGCCTTAACAATTTGGCCCTTGTCAAAGTCACTCAGGTCTTTACTCTTGCCCAGTTCTCCTGCATCAAACACATTCACTACGAAAACTGATTGTTCGTTTCCCATCTAATCTACCCAGACCTTGCCATGTGCCCTTTTTTGGAGATAAGCAATGTTATTTGGTTCACTCATAATATTTTGGCTCATCAGTATATATATATTCCATTAAGGATACCACACATACTCTTCTTGTTCTTCTCCTTTCGGCTTGTTCCGTGTTTCCCAGGGGTCGCCACAGCGGAATCGACAGTTTCCATTGGTACCCTGTGAGGGCACAACACCGATGGCGGTCTTGTCAATCCGCATAATGATCTGGCAAAATTTTACGTCGGATGCCCTTCCTGACACAACCACTAACCCTATGGACGGGGGCACAGGTAAAACGCTGGATGCCATCCCAGTATTCATGGACCTCCGCTTAGTAATGGGCTTAAATTCAGCGGGTTGTCTCGTCTGATCTGAGATCATAGTCCACTCATGGATGGCATGCGTGCAAGACTGGTGGGCTGACGCACAGCTCACGGCAGCTGCCTTTGCTCGTTGTGCGCCTCGGAGACATCGACAGCAGCTCTCTCATCGCTCACGGAAACCCCAACCTGCACGCGTAACGTGGTCAGCGGTGAAGGACGGTCCAAGACCATCACGTCCACCGGCTGCCACGCCCGACTCATGCGGGACATGACGAAGGCGCACGCACCTGTGGTGTGTGTGGGAGAACCGAGCACAGACGGAAGGCTGTGCTGAAACTGAAACAGTCTTCACTTGTGGGAGACGAAAGTGCGGAAGCTTGCGACACCCCAGCCGCGGGTGGAAGAGGTTACCCTCTCCTTCCCGATTGATGGCAAAGCGACGCTCAGACAGGAGTGGCCTCTACCGGGGCTGCAAAGTGCGTTCGAAGTGTCGATGATTAATGTGTCCTGCAATTCACATTAGTTCTCGCAGCTGGCTGCGTTCTTCATCAACGGACGAGCCGAGCGATCCACCGCTAAGAGTTGTACGCTGCACTTTCAAGTGTTAACATTTGACAGTACTCATCCGAACACAGGCATGTTCCCAAGAAAACACAAAACTCCGGGCGTTCCGCCGCACTCCGAGCCTTGAGGATACCACACATACAATTTTATGTATTTTATGTTTGTCAGTCCTCTCAAATTCAGACTCAGATGGTAAAAACAGGAATCTGAATAGTGCCACCAGGGGGAGTAGGTGTACTGCAGTAAATTCCTTTACATACCGTAAAAACAGTGACTGATACTAAAGAGAGCGCTGGTATTAATAAGAACATGGGGACAGTTTATGTATTGGAGAGCTGTTTGGCTCTCAGAGCTCCATTGAGGTATAGTGGACTAAGTGAGATGATCTTGATACTGCAATGGATCTGGTCCCTAAGACTGGCGGCCATGGGAGGCCACCTCATACAGGATAATATTATTGTTCAGCTAGCTTTTAATGAAAGCAGACTGGCTACTTAATAACCCGGACTGACGTCATCGTCTGGGGTTTCATTCATGAGTGAATCAGCATTAACATCTACTCAGGAGTTTATTTCAACTCTAAGGGCAAGTAAGATTTCTTTGAGTTTCAGAAAGGTAATTATTAGCCATTAACATTTTTCAAGGAGTGTAACAGGCAATCTTTAAAGGAGGTCTTTCATTTTTAATTTTAAGTCAAGACTGGGTAGCTGAATTCATTAAATGGAGGTAAATTTAACAAACGATTTTTGCTTGAAAAATTCAGTAAGGCGAATGTGTATAGAACAAAAACCTGATTCCACATCAGCGACAAGACAGCGGACGGAGCATAGAGTAATTTACCTGATGCCTTGACAGAGTGCTTTTGTAGAAAGTCCAAAGTCTGGGCCAAAGCCTTCTTGTTACAGTGGGTGGAAAGCTCCTCATTACACTCAAAGCACCTGTTAAAATGATGGCAAACAGATCAGTATACCTGGACAGAGAAAGGCTATAGGTAAAGTGGAATGGATCTAAACTGAGGAAATAAATCTTGAAATGGACCAAAGCAGGGACAATCAACTGAATTGGTAAACTTAAAAAATAAATAATAATAATAATAATAATATAACAAAATACGAATTAAATAAGGTCAGGCTATTGGGGAAAACAAATTGTATGTACATCTTAATACATGACGGAGCTAACAACATACAGATAAGTCAAGCAACTGCCTTGACTTCTCTCTCCAGGTTGCTGTAGCTGAACTAGTAAGACAGCTGGGGCCCAAAAAGTACCCTGAAGATGACTGTAGGGAGGAGAACTATGAAACCCAGGTCCAGGAAATGTCGGGTAAGACCACCACTGATCCTCTTTCTCTGGCAACCACATAGTCAAAGCTCACCCATTCGGGGAGGAATGCCAGCAAACAAAAACAAAAACAAAAAAAACAAAAAAAACTGGCATAAACAACCAGGCACCAGAGTCATCAAAAATTGCACTGCCCCTTTTCTCCCTCTACTAGTCCTTTTTAGGGGGTGGGAGTAAAAATTGATGCAGTGCAAAGTCGCAATAAAAAGCTGTGACGATTTTAATATTGCAGCATTTCCCCTGAATTGCAGTGTTTAAGCACAATGAACAGATGCTGTGAAGAGGCTTGATGCAATGATTTCTGCATCTCTGAATATACTCAGGGAAGCATGTTTTAAGCTTTTGTAACATATGGGGCTTATAAATGCATTTTGCATTTAAAATGCTAATAAATGCATTTGGCTGTGCATTTTCTTTCGATTATTGCACCTTTCACATTTAACTGTAGATGAGCGGGGACTGAGCCCTAATAAAATTGTAATATGGAATCACAAGATTTATATTGTGAAATCTACAGAAATTGCGATATTTATCAAATCAACACTAAAAAATAAAATCGAACTGGAGGTGCCAGCTGATTCCCAGCTCTAGTCCTTATGCATCATCATGGATATCACTGCACTACTATTACTTAGCTATTTATAATGAGGGAGTAGCAAAAATTAATGGATAAATTAATGAATAAATCTACTGAGATGCAAAAAGCTGTGACGCACAAGACCCCAAACATATAATATGAGACAAAGGGGAACTTCTTGATATAGAATAAGAAAACACTTGGTGGCTATATTCTTATATTCAATGGCTTGTGTTTTGAAAGAGGTTATTGAGCAAGTTCTCTCTTTGTACATACTAAATACACAAGTGTCCAACACATCCCCTTCTTCTGAGAGAAAATGGATCATTGAGCTTTGGTCCTCTTTCCTTTGTTGCCTCTGTCTCTGGTGAATGAAATAATGCAAAGCTATATGGCATAAGGTTGTTATCAAGCTGGCTCAGTGCTGTTCTAGGAATATGATAGCTAAATTAATACCTCCAACTATTGTTTGATGTGTCAATGGCCTATAAACCATCAATTCAAAATTAAGTTGTTTGATCATTTCTTCCTTATGACCAAAAAAAAAACAAAAACAAACATTTGAAGCTATAAAAGATTGGGGGCTACAGTCTCCTCAGCCTGGGTCTAGCAACACCCATGTTCTTCACAGTATACAGGGAAAAAAAAACATTACTACTCCCTACAGTGGATTCCCTTTATGTGTCAAACTATAAATATGATCTTTGGATGAGTAAGGCAGCACAGTGGTGCAGTGGTTAGCCTCACAGCAAGAAGGTCCTCGGTTTGAACCCCAGGGTTGTCCAACCTTGGGGGTCATCCCGGGTCATCCTCTGTGTGGAGTTTGCATGTTCTCCCCGTGTCTGCATGGGTTTCCTCTGGGTGCTCCAGTTTCCTCCCACAGTCCAAAGACATGTAGGTCAGCTGAATCGGCCATATTAAATTGTCCCTAGGTGTGAATGTGTCAGCCCTGTGATGGACTGGTGGCCTGTCCAGGGTGTCTCCCCGCCTGCCGCCCAATGACTGCTGGGATAGGCTCCAGCATGCCGCGACCCCAATTGGGATAAGCAGCTTGGATAATGGATGGATGACTAAGTTTTACTACACTGATTATGTGTCCATCAAGACAAAAGTCCTTACATGTACAGACTTTCTTAGCTAATGATGTCATTTCAACTTGCATAAAATCATGCCAACACCACCAGTGCAACTAAATTCAACATTACATTCTCACAGTACAGCATATCACAATGAAATATTCACAGAATCATATTCAAATATTTTTGAAAAGATATGCAGAAAAACAACATTGTTAAAAGGCTCAATAAGAACACTGTAAATGCTACCATGGTGTAACATTTTCAGCACCAGCTCTGATCAAAATCTCCATGATTGGTGGCAATGGGTTTATTCAAGGGAGGCACTGACAACGTATGCAGGTCAGCTAATTCCAGAAAATGACTACTGCAGTTATTTGGCTTCCTACCAGGCCCTCCATGTGCTCAGGCTGATAGTGATGCAGTGGGATTCTGAATGGAGAGCTTGGTGATGCTTGACTGAGTGCTGGGTCTCTGACTGGTTACAGCCCTGTAAAAGCAGGAACAGCATGACAGTCGAGAACAAATTGTTTTTGTAAATGCTGGTAACCCTTTATTACAGCAAGAAAAAGTACTGATATAAAAAAAAACTCAGTATGTGATCATTTTTTCAACTATTTCAATATGGGATTATTTTGTTTTGTTTTGTTTTTTTCATGTTAAAACCTCCCTTCTACTTGAAGTGCTTGCATATTGCATGACATCGCAATGCCATCCCCATTCATTCTAATAATTTCCTAATTGTCTTGTCTAATAAAAGAAATATTTCATTGACTATGGGTGTGATAAAAAACATCAAAATTTTCCAAGAGAATTCCCCTATATCTGTGAATTGGTGGATGTTTGATGCATTTTCAACCTGTTTTGCCAATCGCCATCTTAAATTTTTACGTTGAACTCGTTTCCATTTTTCATTTATATATTTAGTTGAATACTCATTTGTCCTCAGTTTTTGGTATAGTGCAAATATGACTCTAATTTTGATGTCCTTGCGCTTTATCTGTGTAATTTTACTGAAGGAAATGTACACATAACAGATAGATATCTGGTCAGAATACTGTTAATAGCTAGTAAAAAGGCTATTACAAGGAAATGGGGTAAAGTGGATCCCCCTACCCAGGATCAATGGTTAGAGATAGTAGAGGAACTCTATATAATGGAAAAACTGACACATCGTTTGAGATTACAAGAAGCACAACTAGAAGAAAAGTGGCTGAAATGGACATTATTCAGAAACCAGAATAGCGATGAAGACTACAGAAAGGACAACTGATCTAGATATGGAAACTGTAAGAATGGATGGACTACTAAGATTGTAACTCCCAAACAAAATGTATTTTTAATTTTTACTTTTTACTTTTTTGTGTTTCATTTTAGGGCTTGTTTGTCGTAAAATCATGAAAACTAAAGTGGAAAAAAAATAATGTTTTAAAACATTACTGAAAGAGAATCTACCTGGAAGCCACACTTGAGGCATACAAGGATGTCATGGGGCACTATTGGCTCTCCATCCATCAAGGTCCTCTCCCTTAAACAGTCAGAGCACACCGACCATATGTTGGAGCTCACAGATTTCTTCACGGAGCTCAGGTCCACTGCTTTACTCACATGCTGGCATGTCAATCCTGAGGGGAAAAAAAATCCCAAAACCTCCTCTTCAGTTCTTTTAACCAATATGCCTCAGCTTCATATAGTCCAACCCAATTATAATCCACACAAACAAGTATCATTACTAAAGACGGATTGAAAACCTTCTAAAAAAAAAAGGGTGGTATCCACAAATAACTCCATACTAGGGTTAAGCTTTCTCACAGACATAGCACAGGTGTCATGTAGCTTAATTATGCAATCTCTGAGCCTATGGTAAGAGAAAAAGAACCCCAAGAAACTCTGCGATTTTGTACATGCACCTAAAATACTGTTGTAGGTACAGGTCCATAAGTTGGAGAAAATCCTGCATTAGTGGAGATTCATTCCCTCTGTCATAGCTGCTATCAACAAAATACCCAGCTGAAAGTCTTTGTGCAGAATAGTGTCATGGAAGATATGTACCCATGTCTTACAAGCCCGATTGAATATTATGGATGTACATCGATCAGCCAAAACATTAAAACCACTCGCCTAATATTATTTAGGTCCCCCTCGTGCCACCAAAACAGCCCTGACCCATCAAGGCATGGACTCCGCAAGACCTCTGAAAGTGTCGTTTGGTATCTAGCACCGAAACATTAGCAGCAGATCCTTCAAGTCCTATAAGTTACAAGGTGGTGTCTCCAAGGATCGGACTTGTTTGTCCAGCACATCCCACAGATGCTCGATCGGATTGCGATCTGGGGAATTTGGAGGCCAAGGGAAAACCTTTAACTCTTTGTCATATTCCTCAAACTATTCCTGAACAATTTTTGCAGTGTGGCAGGCTACATTATCGTGCCAAAAGAGGACAGCGCCATCAAGGAATACCATTGTCATGAAGGGGTGTACCTGGTCTGCAACAATGTTTAGGTAGGTGGTATGTGTCAAATTAACATCAACATGAATGCACCCCAGCAGAATGTTTCCCAGCAGAACATTGCCCAGAGTATCAAACTGCCTCCACCAGCTTTTCTTCTTCCCATAGTGCATCCTGGTACCATCTCTTCCTCAGGTAAGATGCACACGCACCCAGCCATCCACATGATGGAAAAGAAAACATGGTTCATCAGACGAGGCCACCTTCTTCCACTGCTCCATGGTCCAGTTCTAATGCTCACGTGCCCATTGTAGGCGCTGTAAGTGGTGGACAGGGATCAGTTCGGGCCCTGGTCTGCGGCTACGCAACCCCATACACAGCAAATTGCGATAAACTGTGTGTTCTGACACCTGTCTATCATAACCATAAACTGTGTTCTGACACCTGTCTATCATAGCCAGCATTAACTTTTTCAGCAATTTGAGCGGTAGTAGCTCTTCTGTGGGATCAGACCAGATGGGCTAGCCTTCGCTTCCCACGCACATCAATGAGCCTTGGCCGCTTATGACCCTGTCACTGGTTCACCGGTTGGCCTTCCTTGGACCACTTTTGGTAGGTACTGACCACTGCATACCAGGAACACCCCACAAGCCCTGCCGTTTTGGAGATCCTCTGACCCAGTTGTCAAGCCATCACAATTTGGCTCTTGTCAAAGTCACTCAGATCCTTATGCTTCCCCATTTTTCCTGCTTCCAACACACAAACTTCAAGAACTGACTGTTCACTTGCTACCTAATATATCCCACCCCTTGACAGGTGCCATTGTAACGAAATAATCAATGTTATTCATTTCACCTCTCGGTGGTTTTAATGTTTTGGCTGGTCGGTGTATGTTTGGAGTATGTTGTTGTACCTGTGTAAGACCTGTATATGTATATATATATATGTGTGTGTGTGTGTGTGTGTGCGTGGATGTACAGAGCCTTGCAAAAGTATTCAACCCCTTTGACAGTCATCAGTAATTTCTGGATTATAAAAGATACTCACAACCCATAACAGCATGTTCCCAAAGCCAAAACAAGTTATGTTTCGCTGTCAAGGGGGTTGAACACTTTTGCAAGGCACTGTACATGTAAATATTTATGTGTTTGTAGTTAAACTTGTATTTTAATGTACAGGCTATAGCAAACAATTTCTTCACGGACGATAAAGAAGTTATCTAAAAATTACGTAAACAACAGAAATTCGATCACTTGCTGCTAACTAATATTAACTTTTCTGTCAGTGGAATAACCCAAGGATATAGGATGAAAATACAACATTGCCAGTGTTATTAATGTACTGTTTTTGTAAAGCACACATAAATACACATCTTCGAGGGAAGAAATCTGCCACAGTAGCAGTGTTTGCACGCAAGTCTCTATAAACTGTATACTTCTATACCACACTCAATCGTTGAGGTTAATGGTCTCATAATCTTGTCACCTGAACACACCATTTAAACTACATCAGCATCTTACCACTGACTTCATCCGATGACTCCTCATCTCGAGGTTTCTTCGGTTTGTTAGTCCGCTTGGTCATGTCGGCGGCTTTCAAGGAGAAGGGGTCTTTTAGACGCATCTGGAGCTATGGATGCGAAAATCAAATGTGGAATTCACTCAATCCTATTAAATCGGTTTAATCACGTATCTCAAAACGACTTTTTAAGTAAAGGGTACTTGGTCGTATATGAGGGTTTTTCTCCCACACACCCACTCCTTGATCTCACCCAATGTAACCATGGTAGGGATTCAGATAAGCACTTGATTTGAAAAATTAACTTATCTTAACTGGATGAGGCCTTAATCAGCAGCATAAAGTTTAGCTGAACAACAAATACCCCGGTGTATTCGATTATTCATCCGACATGACGGATTTAAAACTGATGCGGGCAGAATAGAAGTTACACTAAAGACTCACCTGTTAATTTTGCTCCTACGGTGATTTTGTTGGCCGGTGAGCCAACACCTGAGCTGTCAAAGCTTCCCAGCTGGCTAGCAAGCTAACTAAACTAGCTTGCCAGATATAAACAATGAGTTAAAAAAAACGCGTTTCTAGAAAACACTACGGCGATATCAACACGTTTTATTCCGCAGCATTTCCCTTAACCCCACATGGCGATTCTCTCAAATAACCACACGGCTTAAATCTTGACTTTGTAAAACTGTCAGGGACATCGATAGCATCCGAAACCGACGGAAGTCACATGGTCAACACGACACGATACGGCAGTCAACATGTGACACAATACGGCGGTTCAGTTTGGTTCCAGGTACGTATTGAGATACAAGCCGTGTACAAGCTTGTAGGCAGCTTCTGTGTGTCCTCATCTCAAACAAGCAAGCAATATTCCGTTTGCAAGATATCTATTTTACGTGCGTTATAATGTTGATTTATTTTGTCCTTGACGTGACCCATACTTTCACGCAGGCGCATATGCGTCAGTTGGTGTTTACGTATCAATGCTGTGAATGAGCAAGGCTAACGGCTGTAGCACAAACTATGGGTGTATAAATCCAATCCGACTTTTACTGTAAGGGATTATTTTTATAATTGTAATTCAAGCCATGAGTCTGGGAAGGTGTTGGAGGTACGCAGGAGTGGTTTCACGGGTCTTGAACAGCCGCGTCCTTCCCGTCGCTCATGTCTCCACTCGCTCACTGTCCAGCCTCCTCAATACGCACTCCCGTTACACACGTGAGTTTCGACAGATCGAACACTTTGTTTGTTTGTTTGTTTGTTTGTTTGTTTGTTTGTTTTTTTGGCCGAGTGCTGTTCACACTAATTCATATTCAAAGAGAACAATGTCAGATCCCCTTCTCACATAGTTCCTTGACCCCCGCAGATGCGCCTACGACATCGGACTGCTTGCGACGTCATTCCTGTTCCTCGACGGAAAGTACAGACGTGACCTATGAACGACTGAAACAGCTCCTCGCCGGCCGGGAGGCGGTGGTCATAGATGTCCGGGAGCCCTGGGAGCTCCGCGAATACGGCAACATCCCGGGGTCAATTAACGTCCCACGTGAGCGTGATCCTTCTCTTTCGTGTTTTAAAATCCCTAAACAAATAGAGCTGATAGTCATGAATTAAAGAAAAATACACCAATGTTGTTGGTGTCGAGTTATGTACATGGACTAGACTATTAAGGCATTTAGGGGTGGCTGTGGCATGTGACAGTTTTCATGGCTCACTTGCTCAGTGTGATCTGATGAATAATTTGATCGAAGTTTTGAATGCATCGTATTCTTTTGATATGAGTTCTTAAAAAGGTGTTATGTACAGTGAAAAGCACTGGATTTTCCAAATTACTGACTCTTGGCTCATTGAGTAAACCTATATACTTTAATTAGAGTGTCAGCCAGTGACAGACATTGACTCATCTCTAAAGCCGAATCTTTTTCTTCTTCTTACGGCTTGTTCCCTGTTTCCCAGGGGTCGCCACAGTGGATTTGATAGGTTTCGGGGTCGTTGTTAACCCGGGTTTATCTTTAAAGCCAAATAAAATTGGAAAATATAGTCCATGGCACCAGTTCAGGCCAGCGCAATGTCCTGTGCTCTATATTTCCAACAGTTGTTACTGGATCATGATTGGCCTTTTCATTTCATATTTTTGATTCTCTTATGCTCACAATTTGGTGTGTGTGTGTGTGTGTGTGTGTGTGTGTTTGCGTGCGTGCGTGCTCTACTTTAAGGTACCTGAAGAATCAGGTTCACTAAAATGCAAGAGGGCAGGAGGCTAAAAGCTACTTATCAAATCCATAAAATGTTACACCATTTCTGAACTGAATCAAACCTCCAGTATACATCAAGACTCTGTCTATAGATAGCTAGTGCTTTGTAGTCTAGGTGAATGATGTTATGCTGAACACTGTCTTACTAACATTCACTACATTGTTAAATTTTCATGTTGAAAAAGTTCACCATGAAAGAAATACTGTTCTTCTTCAAACAGCCATTTGTAGTTTACAGTTATACATGATCTTATCTGTAAGCGTCAGCAGAAGTGTACAAAGGACAGCCCTATCTAGCTAACGTTAACATTAGCTCACAAACTCGCTCATTCTGCCGAGCCATAAAGCTCACAAACACTAATGTCAAGTTTGTTTTACAGCTAAATCATTGTCATAGTAGTCACTCTTTCATTTAACTTCATAAAAGTTACATTTACTCATCTAACAGACCCTTTTATCCAAAGCACTTGCTTTGGATAGAAGCAATCAGGAATTAGCAGAGAAATATTTCTCCCAACAGTCGTGATAGAGCACCAAGTACACTGCTCAAAAAAATAAAGGGAACACCTAAAAACACAATATAGACCTCGATGAATGAAATATTTCAGCTGAAAATCTTTATTTATTAGACAGAGGAATGTGTTTAGAGAAAAATAACCTAAGAATGATCAATGGAAATCAAAATCATTAGCCCATTAAGGTCTGGATTCAGAATCATACTCAAAATCAAAGTGGAAAATGAGAACATAGGCTGATCCAACTTCTGTGGAAATTCTTCCAAGACGATTCAAAATGAGGCTCAGTAGTGTGTGTGGCCTCCACGTGCCTGTATGCACTCCCTACAATGTCTGGGAATGCTCCTGATGAGACGACGGATGGTCTCCTGAGGGATCTCCTCCCAGACCTGGATCAGGGCATCGGTCAACTCCTGGACAGTCTGTGGTGCGACATCGCGTTGGCGGATGGTACGAGACTTGATGTCCCAGAGGTGCTCGATTGGATTCAGGTCAGGGGAACGTGCAGGCCAGTCCATAGCATCAATGCCCTCGACATACAGGAACTGCTGACACACTCTGGCCACATGAGGACGAGCATTGTCATGCATGAGCAGGAACCCAGGGCCCACTGCACCAGCATATGGTCTGACAATGGTTCTGAGGATCTCATCCCGGTACCTAATGGCAGTCATGGTACCTCTGGCTAGCACGTAGAGGTCTGTGCGGCCCTCCAAGGATATGCCTCCCCAGACCATCACTGACCCACCGCCAAACCGGTCATGCTGGAGGATGTTGCAGGCAGCAGAACGTTCTCCACAGCGTCTCCAGACTCTCTCACGTCTGTCACATGTGTTCAGTGTGAACCTGCTCTCATCTGTGAAGAGCACAGGGCGCCAATGGCGAATCTGCCAACCAAGATATTCTCTGGCAAAGGTCAATCGGGCTGCACGGTGTTGGGCTGTGAGCACAGGCCCCAATTGTGGACGTCGGGCCCTCATACCATCCTCATGCATTCTGTTTCTCACTGTTTGAGCAGAAACCTGCACATTAGTGGCCTGTTGAAGGTCGTTTTGTAGGGCTCCGGCAGTGCTCCTCCTGTTCCTCCTTGCACAAAGGACCAGATAGCGGTCCTGCTGCGGGGTTGTTGTCCTTCTGCGGCCCCCTCCACGTCTCCTGGTGTACTGGCCTGTCTCCTGGTACCTCCTCCATGCTCTGGACACTGTGCTGGGAGATGCATCAAATCTTCTTGCCACAGCACGCATTGATGTGCCATCCTGGATGAGCTGCACTACCTGAGCAACTTCTGTAGGTTGCAGATACCGCCTCATGCCACCTCTAGTGGTGAGGGCACTAACAAAATGAAAAACTAACCAAAGATCGGCCAGAAAAGATGAGGACAGGCAAATGGTCTGTGGCCACCACCTGCAAATCCATTCCTTTTATAGGGGTTGTCTTGCAAATTGTCTAATTTCCACCTGGTGGAAATTAGACAATTTACCAACAGGTGAAATTGATTCACAAATCAGTGTTGCTTCCTAACTGGACAGGTTGATATCTCAAAAGTGTGATTGACTTGGAGCTACATTGCATTGCTTATGTGTTCCCTTTATTTTTTTGAGCAGTGTAGTTAATCATATCATAGCCAAGAACACAGGTCGTGTCAGGTGCATTTAGTGTAAGTGTGCCTTAGATCTTTAAGAAGGATTGATAGGAGATTCATCTTGCTGCATCTGCCACAAATGGCCTTGCTAAGATGACAGTCAGTGGTACCATATCTAAAGTTTGGCAACCTGAGCAGATTTGAGCAGACATGATAGTGGAAGGGCTGTGCTGTCCATCTAAACTTGATGTCAGAGAGGCGGCCAATCAGGAGAAACCCAGAGGCTGTTTTGGTTGTGATGGTTTTATCATGAATCAACAGGAAGTTTGGCAACAAATACAGTGCTTGGCTCAACAACACTTAAGTCACTTTTCTCAACTGATGTCTCTACCCTGGGTGGCAAGATGTGTGGAAGGTCAGCAGCTGCCACCCTGCTCCTCCTCTGTCACCCCGTCTCCACACAGTTGGCAGGTCAGACTTTACATTACGAGGGGGAATAAGATGCCATGGACTCCAAATATTCCTAGATGATCCTGATAAGTATATCAGTCTATTTAGTCCTACAAATTTGACACAATATCAAGAATAGGGTGGAGCGATACTGACAAAGCAAACATCACAATATTTTTGACTTAATATCTCTATCAACAATATTCCAATATTTTGAGGATGACTGGTGATGTGTTCATAGCATATTTACTCACTAAAACATTTGAGAACTGATCATTGATGTTGACTTTGATGACCAAACAGGTAGAGGCACTCATTGCCCATTTCACTGATCTATAACAGTATAATAAGTTCAAAAAGTTGAATCACTTCAGTGTAATTCAACCTTTAGGATGTTAGAATATTCCTTCCATCCATTAACCAAGCCGTTTATCCAAATTTGGGTCGCGGGATGTTGGAGCCTATCCCAGTAGTCATTGGGTGGCAGGCAGGGAGACACCTTGGACAGGCTGCCAGGCCATCACAGGGCCAACACATTCACACCTACAATATTCCTGTCACAATATTCCATTGACCAAAATCCCAGATGATGTCTAGTCTCATATCATGATATCAAAATGATGTCAATATATTGCTTAGATCACCAAGGCCCACACAATGAGTCTAGATTTATCTTGAGGTGCAAGTACAACACACCACTATAGTCGAGATCAACATCTGTGTACCTTTTATTTTACAGTGGGGCAAGTGAATGTTGCCCTCCAGCTGGACTCAGAGGAATTTAAGGAGAAGTATGGAGGAGATATGCCACAGCCAACAGATAATATTGTCTTCACCTGCCTGGCTGGAGTCAGGAGCAAGAAAGCACTTGACACAGCCACTTCGCTGGGCTACAACGAGTGAGAATGACTGTCTTTATGTTTCTTTGGCCAGTACATTCAATAGCATTGGTTCTCAATCCACAAATGGCGGCTGCAGCAGTACCATAGTTTAACATAAGGAAAAGACCCATTTGAGTAAAAAGGTAATGCTAATGAAAGTGTCATAGGGTAAGAACAACCTAGTTGTCCCTTAGTGTGCATAAAATATCTGTCATAATGGACATGAAACAGGCATTAAAAAAAAACAAATGGCACAAAGGATTACAGAAAGTGGCACCAACATATATGCATGGTATGCAAATATAGCTAGGTAGCTACTAAGTATGCATAAGTGAAGTTTATAGGAATATGGGTTCAAGCAGAGAGAATGGAATGAGAGTAGTTTTGTGTAGATCTCTGTCTTTCTCTCTCTCTCTCTCTCTCTCTCTCTCTCTCTCTCTCTCTCTCTCTCTCTGTGGCTCTGTCTTTCTATAGCAAGAGAGAGAGAGAGATGTAGAGGTATGTGTGTGTATAGACAAACACACTATATGGCCAAAATTATGTGGACACCCCTTCTAATGAATGGATTTGGCTATTTCAGATCCATCCATTGCTGGTAGATGCATAAAATCAAGCACACAGCGATGTAGTCTCTATAGACAAACATTGGCAGTAGAATGGGTCATACAGAAGAGCTCAGTGAATTTCAATGTGGCTCTGTCATAGGATACCATCTTTCCAACAAGTTAGTCAGTCAAGGGGGCGTCCGGGTGGCGTGGCCATCTATTCCGTTGCCTACCAACACAGGGATCGCCGATTCGAATCCCCATGTTACCTCCAGCTTGGTCGGGCGTCCCTACAATCACAATTGGCTGTGTCTGCGGGTGGGAAGCCGAATGTGGGTATGTGCCCTGGTCGTGGCACTAGTGCCTCCTCTGGTCAGTCGAGGCACCTGTTCGGGGGGGAGGGGGAACTGGGGGAATAGCGTGATCCTCCCACGCGCTATGTCCCCCTGGTGAAACTCCTCACTGTCAGATGAAAAGAAGCGGCTGGTGACTCCACATATATCAGAGGAAGCATGTGGTAGTCTGCAGCCCTCCCCGGCTCGGCAGAGGGGGTGGAGCAGTGACCGCGACAGCTCGGAAGAGTGGGATAGTTGGCCAAAAAATTCGCTTGGGAAGAAAAAGGGGGGAAATTTTTAAGAAAAAAAAAAAGTCAGGCAGTCAAATTTATGCCCTGGTAGATCTGCCCCGGTAAACTGTAAGTGCTTTTATATAAAGTGGAAACGTCAAGGAGCAACAACCGCTCAGTCATGGCGCGGTAGGCCACACAAGCTCACAGAACAGGGCTGCCGAGTGCTGAAGCACATAGTGCATAAAAATTGTCTGTCCTTAGTGGCAGCACTCACTACCCAGTCCCAGACTGCCTCTGGAAGCAGCGTCAGCACAAGAACTGTTCATTTGGAGCTTCATTAAATGGGTTTCCATGGCTGAGCAGCCGCACACAAGCCTGAGAGCTCCATGTGCAATGCCAAGTGTCGGCTGGAGTTTTTTTTTTTCTTTGGTTTTTTTTTTTTTTTTAACTTTTACCCAGGATATTACTGAGCATGTGTGCTCTTTTTCAGCAATGCTTTGCTACACATTCATACTGTTCCACACATTCACACCTGGGAACTGCCCAGTGCAACCAGTCTTCACTGGTGGCCATTGAGCAGCGCCACTGGAGCAGTTGGCTTGAGAGTGCCTTGCTCAATGGCACATCGGCTGTGGGTATTGAAGGAGGGGACAGTGCCGTTCATTCACTCCCCCCACCCACATTTTCCTGCCGGTCCGGGTATGGAACCGGCGACCTTCCGATCACAAGCCCACTTCTCTAAACTTTAGGCCACGGCTGCCCAAAGTGGAGTGGTGTAAAGCATACTGTCATTGGACTCTGGAGCAGTGGAAACACATTCTTGGGAGGGATGAATCATGCTTCACTGTCTGGCAGTCTGATGGACCAATCTGTGTTTGTCAGATGTCAGGAGAACGATACGTATCTGTCCGAATGCATAGTGCCAACTGTAAAGTTGGTAGATGAGGAATAATGGTCTGGGGCTGTTTTTCATGGTTTGGGCTAAGCCCCCTTAGTTCCAGTGAAGGGAAATCTTAATGCTACAGCATATAATGACATTCTAGAGAATTGTGTGTTTTGTGGCAACAGTTTGGGGGAAGGCCCTTTCTGGTTTCAGCATGACAGTGCCTCCATGCACAAAGTGATGTCCATAAAGACATGGTTTGCAGAGTTTGGTGTGGAAGAACTTGACTGGCCTGTACAGAGCGTTAACCTCAACCCCATCCAACACCTTTGGGATGAATTGGAATGCCGACTGTGAGCCAGGCCTTCTCCCCACCATCAGTGGGGAGCATGGTGGCCCAGTGGTTAGCGCTGTCGCCTCACAGCAAAGAAGGTCCTGGGTTCGAACCCCGGGGTTGTCCAACCTTGGGGGTCATCCCAGGTCGTCCTCTGTGTGGAGTTTGCATATTCTCCCCATGTCTATGGTGGGTTTTGTCTGGGTGCTGCGGTTTCCCCCACCATCAAAAAGACATGCATGTTTGGGTTAATACTGTTGTCTGTGCCCCTGACTGAGGCATGGCAAGATGAACTGGAGTTGGTCCCCGGGCGCTGCACGGCAGCTGCCCACTGCTCCAAACTACACAGCTAGGATGGGTTAAATGCAGAGAGAGAATTTCCCCACAGGGATTAATAAAGTGGTTTAAAAAAAAAGTGCCTCACTAATTTTCTTGTGGCTGAATGGGAGTAAATACTTGAAGCCATGTCCCAAAATCTATTCCAAAATCTGTTAAAGCAGCAAATCGGGGGGGGGGGGGTGTTCAACAAGCACATGTGGATGTGATGTTTGGGTGTCCACATACTTTTGGCCAAGTAGTGTGAATATATATGTATGCCTTCTCTTCACTCGACACAAGTTTATAGTATAAACACTGTCTGCCATTAACTGTAAATTAACTTTTAACTCAATTCCAAGCTGACAGGTGAAGTTTTTTATTACACTGAGATTCCGTATTTGTTTGCACCCGCAAAAAAAGGGTGACGTCTTATAATACATATAGTGTATCTTCAACCCACTTGAGGTTTTGAACAGTAGTGACACTGCTTTCTTAGTGTACCAAGCTCGCTGGAAAGTTTCCACACACCACAATCATAATATCTGAATGGAAATTAGGATAGGAAGCTACATAGGTCAGGAAGCTAACAATAGCTTTAGCCCAACCTACACAAATACACAGGAATATGCATGTTTGAAGTCTTTTGAGGGTCTTGAAGATACCATTGTACACTCAAACCACTGATTTATTTCTATTCTTTTTTTTTCTTTTTTCTTTTTTGTGATTTATCTGAGGTTTTCCTCTCTTTTTCCACATTCCAGTGTTCAGCATTATCCTGGTGGATGGCAAGACTGGGCGAAAAATGAACTAAAGTGATCCATGAGAAACAGAACAGTAACCTCAATCATCACACCTGATGAAAACAAAGATCTACTTTATTTAAATGAAATCCGTTATGGCCAGAGGGCTTTCTCGATATCAATAATCACTTTACAGCAAAAATGAGCTCTTGAACTACTATTTCCTCATACTAACCATTGCATGTTTTTTACAGTGCATTAGAATAATTTATAAACCTTTCAGTGACTCCATGCAAAAGTCATCCCAACCAAAGGTATATATGTAATCACTGTTGATTATAGTCTTTGCAAGATATAATCTGATTCTTTATAGTTTGGAGCGACTATAATGTGAACATTTTGATTTAATTATCAGGTCATATTTCTCTTTTCCTTTCCAGACAATCTATGCAAAATACTTTTTTTTTGGGTTTTTTTTTTTGGTATTTTTTAGTTTTGTTAGACAGCTATCATGAAAAGCAGACAGGAACTGTGGGGGGGGGGGGCATGGCTTGTAACAAATGTTTCCAGCTGGAATTGAACCAGCGACAGTTGTGGCCATGTTATATGCACTGTTCGCATACAACCATTCGGCAACGGATGCGCCCCCGCGAGGGACTACTGAACTGATTAATTTTGGTTTTGAAATCTTCCAATGCAAGATAAGAAAACATTTTTTTTTAATATTTTGTAAGTATTT
The DNA here is from genome assembly GCF_029633865.1 of Lampris incognitus. Taxonomy (NCBI): domain Eukaryota; kingdom Metazoa; phylum Chordata; class Actinopteri; order Lampriformes; family Lampridae; genus Lampris; species Lampris incognitus. The sequence goes on along the minus strand of NC_079219.1, from coordinate 22,314,510 downwards.
AATTGTTAAGTGTTCATAGCAGCACTGATCTGTATAGTTCTTGCCAGCATAATTCAATAAAGAAAAAATGTTTTGAATAACAATCAACAGTCTTGTCAACAGTTTGAACTGTGGGACACATGTTTTTCTCATGGGCAACAATGGGTTTCCGAAAACCAAAAGCCAACAGTAGAGATATTTTTGGTATGTTTCTGCAGTAACCAAATTATATGATTACAAACATCATCATCTTTTGGCTTGTTCCCTGTTTACCAGGGGTCGCCACAGTGGATTTGATAGTTTCCATTGGTACCCTGTAAGGGCACAGAACCGATGGCGGTCGTTATTAACCCGGGCCTTGACCAAGCTGGTGTGTTTTTGTCAATCCGCATAATGATTTGGCAAAGTTTTACGTCGGATGCCCTTCCTGACACAACCACTAACCATAAGGATGGGTGCACAGGTAAAGCGCTGGATGCCATCCCAGTATTCATGGACTTGCGCCCATGCCTGTCGCCATACATAATATGATTATAAACATTAAGATGACAAAAACTGGAATTAGAATGATCAATGTATTCAATAGCGCTATCTATTATCTATAATCATCTCAATATGAATTTGTCACTCACCCTCCAGGGAACATTAGCAAATTCCTGTGTCATCCATGATGATGAATGGGAAAAGTAAATTTCCAAATTAGCCGTCTCCCCAAGTGATGACGGTAGAATATTTCTCCATGTAGATCACTGCTAGAAAACCTACCAAACAGAATACACTAAGATTATTGTTATGGTTCAAGTTACCAAAGGGCTATGTGTATGAATGGGTCTATTCAAAAATTGGTCTGCAACCTTTCTGATGTTACTCTTTGACACTGAATTGAAAACGGACAATTTATGGTTATGGATAGATTATTTTCTTCAGAACTGTTATTGTTATCATATAAATAATATTCAATGAGTGAACCAAAATTATTTCCAGTACATTTTGAATATGGGTGGTCCAAAAACTGTTCTTTTGATGGCATCACATTGCAAACTTTTTGTTCTGGTTTGAAAGAATGATGAACACAGGCCTAACAATGGACATGATAATTGCTACATTAAAGTGATTTATAAAAGTAAGCGCTGTATTAAGGAGAATTAACATTTGCTCTTCTCGGCCGGTTTATCAGGAGCACGCAGTGTGTAAGGTGTGGCAAAAGATGAGTAATGTTATTTGGCTGCATGCTGGGAAGGGCCGGGCGGTGGAGATAGAATCTGTTCACATCACTGAAACATGCAGCCTCCTCCCAAAGGAGTCCCACTGTGCTGCAAGGTCTGAGGTCACAGAGAGGAAATGGATATTCACTTATTGTAATCAAGTACTGACTGACAAGCCAGTTCCATTGCATATAGAGGAAACCGCAAATGTAAAGCATCTTATAATGGTTTTACATTTGGCGTGAGGGTTCGTTACCTGGCCTTTGTAGAATGTTCACACTTTTTTATCTGTCTACTCTACTTAGGTTTTCTAAGTTTATGAGGGTTGATGGCGGTGGCCAGTTAATGTTTACAGTAAATGCTATATTATTGGAACAGTCTTTGCTAAGCCTTGTCTGGGTGGCCCTGTAGGTGTCAGCTGAATATCTCCCTGGACAGGCACAGACCACAGCCTCTCTATCTCTGTGCCATGTGAACCGTAAACTCCAGACTGTTACCCCCCCACCCCCCTCCACTACCCCCCCCCACTACCTCATTTATCCTCTGAAGCAGTTAATTCCATTTTCTTTTCTTTTCTTTTTTTTGGGGGGGGGGGGCTTACTCCATTTAAATGTTGAAAACAGACCAGACTAATAAGTACTAATTTATGTCAAATCTTGCCAGGGCCCTTTCTCCCTCTGTGGTTGTGACCTCATCAGGTCACCCTCAAGCTTCTTCACAGCATGTAATTAAAGTCCCTCATCCCATCATAGCGGATCACATCAGCAGCGCACCTACTGGCTGCTGTGACAGACGGGGTGCTGCCTGCGTGCCCGTCTGCCATCGCATGGTGTAGTGTAGTGGACACCGAGGTGGCGGACATGGCGTAACTCTGCTCTTGCACATTATTCTGCAATAAAAACTGGATCAATAGGCGATGGGGCCTTCTCTGGAGAAATAAAAAGATTCAGCTTCATGCACACTATTGCTATCGCACCCTGAGCCTTGCCCACATGGCTCACCTCTTCACATGCAGCTGACAGATGTCTGACAAGCAGGTTAGGGCTTCGTTGGTGAGCAAGTTAGAGATTCCACAGGTGTGAGTTCATGCGCTGGCCCGCACTGGCCACAGCCTGGGCACGGCTGGCACCGGAGATATAAAACCTGAGACAAGGGGGACAAGCTGGGATGCATGAGAGAGAGCTGCAGCAGTAGTGAAGCACTAGTAAGCCACAGGCCCACGAAAAAAATATTGCACCAACCTTCCCTTCACCAGAAGCAGAAGAAGAAAAAAAAGGAAGCCAACAGCCGACACCATGAGCCGCAGCCCGGAGAGGATCTCGTCCTATCGCCGTCACTTCGAGGACAGCAGCTGCTCGTCCTACCAGGTTAGGCTGGCCAGCCCATCCCCCAGCAGGAGAGAGGCTCGACAGGCTTCTGCCGGCTTCTCCCGCAGCGGCGGAGCCAGCAGCATGCGTGTGGAGACAATGGGACGGAGGACTATCTCGGCTGCACGCAAATCCCGCGTGGCTGGAGCCAGGTACGTCATGTGAGCCACATACATACCTAGTGATCTGATAAACATGTACAGCTTTTTAGCTTCATACTAGAAGTTAACAAAGATTAGAAATGACCCTTCACTGTAAAATAGTTTTGATTGTTTTGAATTAATTTAAATATATTATCAGTAACTGTATGCATATACTTTCAACTTCTGCAAACGTAGACTGATGTAGGAAAGACGTGGAACTATTAGGAAAATATCCAACTGTGAGAAGTGAATACTGTAAATTAATATTGTAGTATTCAGACATGAGAAATGTAATCCATGATGCAACTATATTCTACTTCATTGTTTTTCTGCCTATACATTTCAGATTTATAAATTTTCTAATGAATTTGAGTGATTCATAGCCTGTGATTCCTGCCTTGATTCCTTCATGGCTCTGATGCAATGTCGTATCAAGTAATGGGTATTATTCAATCTGAAAAGAACCTTTTTTTTTCAAATACTAGATGTTTAAATAATAAGTGATGTCAGAGAATATCTGATTTAAGGATGAACCCAACTGTCAACAAATCTTATAGCTTCAGTATCCACACTTGTACTCTAATTTTTCAAAGCCGTTGGGAAAATTTCATCAATTTTTCATGACATTACAAAGTTGAACATGCAACATTTTCCACGTCAACACTTCTTAATATTTCCCCAAGTGAAAGCTCATCAAAAAATGTATAGAGCTATTACTGAAGATCAGAAACGGATACGGATTTATGACGGAGGGGATAAAGAAACAGATACGGATCACAGCATGCATTTCACACCTTTATCACAGCTCATCTGGAAAAGAAGAGTCAGTGTGAATAAAACGAAACAATACAGTATGTACGCTTCTCTCGTCAGTTTTGTTTTCTGGGGAACAGCCACAGGAGAGGATAAGCGCTGTTTGGCATGCTGTTATTGCCTTGTGCTCCTACAGATCTGATATGCACAGCTCTCAGGTCAGTGAGCGTCAAGCAGTCTTTGTTGACTTGTCGTTCCAGTGCAAGTGCTGGGGCTTTGGTATGTGTGGGCTTCGATGGGCAGGCTGCCATCGATCTGGATGTGGCTGCAGCCGAGAACCAGGAATACCTCAGCACCCGCACAAGTGAAAGAAAGGAAATGATTGTCCTGAACGACAGGCTGGCCACATATATTGAAAAGGTAAAATAAATAAAAGCACATTTTAGCTTTGTCTCATCAGTAAGTGTTTACAGTTTGTCTGAACATAGCTTGAATGTGAGCGGCACGGTGGCGCAGTGGTTAGCGTGTGTGTGTGTGTGTGTGTGTGTGTGTGTGTGTGTGTGGGCCCTGTGATGTTCTGGCGGCCTCTCCAGGGTGTCTCCCCATTTGCCGCCCAGTGACTGCTGGGATAGGCTCCAGCATCCCCGTGACCCTGTGTAGGATAAGCAGTGTGGATAATGGATGGATGGGTGGATGGCTTGAATGTGACACGAACAAAAGGCAAAATGAATAAAAACGTGTTTTTCTGAAAAACCGGGGCATATTATTCTCACCTATGTGAGCACATGGACAGGAAGCACACTGTGGTGTCTGATTCAGGCATACTTGTGACAACACAACGGATATCTGATTTGAAGTCCCTTTGCCGCTCCTGCAGGTTCGATCACTGGAGAAGCAGAACAAGCTGTTGGAGGCAGAAATTGAGGCCTACCAGAATCGCTTTGAGAAGCCAACAGGTCTGCGCCTCTTGTATGAGGAGCAGCTGAAGGAGCTGCGAAAGATTGCTGACCAGATGAGGGTTCAGCGGGTGAGACAGAACACACGTTGTTGCTCTTTTATTTTTACATTTCAAATTACCAAAAGAACATAAAGAGAAAAGTCTTTGTTTCTGGCGGGGGCTACGCCTCACCGAGCCCGAGAGGATCTGCTCAAGCAATGATACAAGACGTCAACTTGGTGTTTTCAAGGTTTGTTACCAGGTAACAGGCTTATTTCTGGCAGGCAAATGGAGAGGTGCCTCGGCGTGTTAGGGTGCTGTGGAGTACAGCTGTCTTCAGAAATGTTTTGAGCACAGATCAGATGACTCGATTACACACGCATGAGTGCACACATGCACACACACACACGCATATGCATGTGTATACACGCAGGTATAAAGTGCATGTATAAAATACAAAAAGGCTGATCCACATTTTGCACACAGCCTTACACACATACCTCCAGAACATCTAGACAACCATGTTACTTATGGTCTCTTGCTTTTTCAGGACATGGCCCTGGCTGCTAAAGAGTCCACAGCTGCTCAGTTGGACTCAGTGAAAGTCAAATATGAGGAGGCAGTTGAGCTGAGGAAGAAAGCTGAAATGCACATTGAGGCCTTCCGTCCTGTAAGTTAACAGCTTCTGAATACATTAGCCAGTTTCTCCCGCTACATTCAATGTCTTTATAACTCCAAACGGATAGGGTATCAATGTTTTGTGTTTCTCAGGATGTTGACAAAGCCACATCTTCACGCATTGCCTTGGAGAAACAACTGGAGCAGCTGGAAGTTGAAATTGAATTTCTGAAAAGGGTCCACCAACAGGTGGGTCTCATCTTTACGTCTTTATTTTATTTTTTTCTATAAAGACTTTTTCTATTTTGGTAATTACTCTGATTTATTTTTCCTTCCAGGAAATTGCTGAACTCATGAAGCAGATATATGCAGCTCATGTTTCGGCCGATAGCACCTTCGCCATGCCTGATCTGGCTGCTGCCTTGAAACAAATCCAAGCCCAGTATGATGAAATTGCATCCAAAAATCTCCAGGTAAAATAATGTGATAATCTGAAGGTAAAAGTCCATAGCCAAGACCACTGAATAGCAAATTAGTTTAGCTCCTTTTGTCACCCACCCATCAGTTGTCCTTTGTACCTTGATAGGAAATGGATTCGTGGTATAAGAACAAGTTTGAAGACATAACCAGTAAGACATCAAGACATGTGGACAAGGTTCGAAGCATCAGAGAAGAAATAGCAGGCGCGAAAAAGGATGTGGGTATAAAAGTGAAAAAATTGAATCTTTCTCATCGTTACAATAAATGAGCAAAAGTGAGAATTGATCATTGATGACAAAGTAAGTGTTACGTTGACATATGCAAAAATACTCCCTAAATGCTCAAGATCCAAAACAAAGAACAAGACTTGGATTCCCTGAGGACCAAGAATGAAGCTCTCGAGGCCAAGATCCTAGAGACACAGGAAAAGTGCAAGAAAGAGTTGGAGGACTTGAAGGTAAAGATGTGTAGGATATTCTCAAAACATACACACAAATGGACTCATATACACACATACACATGCAAACAATAATACATGCAAAAACCAAAACCTGCACTATATGGGGGACTCAGTTTTTTAGTGATGCCTGCATCCCATTGTGGCACATTACATAACAGGCACGGATCGAGGCCCTGCAGCTTCAGCTGAAATCCACAAAGGAGAAAATTGCACTGCACCTGTGTGAGTACCAGGACCTCCTGAATGTGAAGATGGCTCTGGAGATAGAGATTACAACTTACAGGTGATGGAACAACCAGCAGAAATCAAGCTTAGAGCCATCAATTGGTACATTAGGTCTGATATGTGTCTTTTTTTATTTCATTTTTACAGAAAACTGATTGAGGGAGAGGACCTGCGGCTCTCCGGCATGGTGCAAACTCTTTCCCTTACCAGTAGCAGCATGAGCATTGGTGGTGCTGGGATGAGCATAAGCATGGGTGGAATCGGTGGAAGAATGGGATCTGCTGGAGACATGGGCGGTCTTGGAGGAATGGGCACTCGGGGATTTGGTGCTGGCGGCGTAGGAGGAGGCAGTGGAGCTAGTGCTGGAGCGAAGGTTGGCAATGTTACGGGTGGTGCAGGAATTGACGCTGGGGGTGTTGGTAGCACAGGTGGTTCAGGTGTAGGTTTTAATGGAACCAATAGCAGCATGGGTGGAGGGAAGGGTGCCAATGGTATGGCAGCTCCTGCGGCTGGAGATGCAGGAATGAGAAGTGCTGAAGGAAGGGCCGGAGACAGCATGGGTGGTATCAGTTCGGTTGCGGGTGGAATGGGTGCTGATGGTGTGAAGGGTGGTGCTGGAAGCATGGGTGCTGGAGTAGGACATGGATCCTATGAATATGACGCCGCCATGGAAACCCATGAAGGGCAGGCCGTGGAGTTGACTGAGAGAAGAACAGTCCTTATCAGGTAAAGGTAACATCGGGTATCCCTCCGTTTCCTTCAAGCAGAGCTTCCTTTGAGGCCTGAGCATCAAACTGATTAAATTTTGGGATACAGTTTAATTAAGTATATTTGTACTCTTAAGCAACAAAGGCACTAGAAGACTGAAACCCAGACTTCATTAAAATTTTAAGTCAAGTTTATGTTGTTCGGCATCATTTAGAACCATACAGACAAAACTGTCTCTGATCGTTTAAGTATGGAAAGTATTGGTCAGCAAAAGATCAGCCTTCCAAAGCTATCATATAGTATCTCCTTATCTCCACAGCAGGCTGCTGTTTTCCCAGTAGAATCAAATGTTGTACTTTGAATAACTGCTTGATTGATTGGTGGCACCTCTAAAGTGACCCCAACATCAAGACACAGACATTAACAGCAACATCATGGTCTTAAACATGGCCTCATCCCCTAGCTTTAGCGTTTTCACTCATATAGCAAAGATAATATCGACCACCAAAAAAGAATCTAACTGCAATGGGCATGGTTTGGTCCGTTTACCCATACTGATACATTTCCCTTCCTCAGGACGGTTAAAAACGAGGATGATGTGCTGGAAACGGACCACCAGGAGCAGACTTACACCATCACTGGTGCAGCCGATGACTCTGATGACGAAGAAGCATAAATTACCATGTGACCCCCTGCCGCCCTTAAACCTTCACATCTCCTCTGAGCTTTGCTTTGACCAAGTCCCCGTGTTTGGCTGCTGACCTTTGCTCCTTGACCGGGACATGAAGACCCCGAGTGACCCCTTGCTACTAAGTCGAGCCTTTACCATAGGGCTAAAATGTGCCCCCCTAGGACCACTCAACATGGTCTCTAAACTTTTTGTGTGTCTTACGCTCCTCCTTTATTCCACTAGCAAATAAAGCTATCAGCATTCACTTGCTTTGTTCGTCTTGTTATTTGATGTCTCTTTTGTGAGCAAAGTTGAGTAGACTTGGAACAGGAATTTGGTTTGAGGTCCCTTATCAAAGCGACGAATAATAGATATTACAGCAATCTTTGCTTCTTCTTTCACTTGTATGAGAGTTCACTCGGAAGAGAGAGAGAGAGAGAAATGTTGCTTTTTCTGGGTGTGATGAAAGAAGTAAAAAAAAAAGGGGGGGACAGGCTGAAGGAAGCGAGGTACTGAGAGAACAGCGAAAGGGAGCGAGTCACCTGAGGGTCGAGTTGGTCGTCCTGACACTTTCTGAAGTGGTAGGGGAAGCGTCAACATGATTCTTCCCTGCAGCAAAGCGATGGCACACAGCCGTTTCCTGTCCCCATTCCATCCACATCCACACCTTTTCCTCCTGTCGCTGATCGGGAGCGATTGGATCTCGCCAGCACATGCCAAACATGCTCAGTGTACCATAGAGATAGAGCAGAGGCAGGGTGGCTGACACTTGGGACTGGGAGCCCAGACATGCAGCACGAATCCACTCACAGAAAAAGCAACAAAAATGAGGACAGGGTCACTGTTATACAGAATTATTATATTACATACTAGAATTATGGCAGCAACTGCACTGCTGTGGCATTAATATTACTGGAATGCGATTGAAATGTCATCTCCTCAAGGGAAGACTAAAAATCTGACATTTGTATGCACATTGATACTGTTATGTGCTGCTGCATTTATTTTCAATGCATCCTGGAATTTCAGGGCGATATGTTTGCAAAATAGTTGCACGTTTGGAAAGAAAAAAACAATTTTTTTTTTTGCAAAGAGCAATTTGAATTCCCTCATATGCATAAACAAGCACAGATGACCGTGTTATTGTGGACTAGGTGTGTTGTATCAGATTTTCTCTCAGTTTCCTCAGCAAAATAATGTGGAAAAAAAGGAAAAGGCTGCATATGTGTTGCTTACAGAAATTCATAAAGTAGCATAACAGCTTCAGTGCATATCTGCACCAGCTTCAGTGAAATAGAAGTAAACTGTTTCATAATTTTTTTCTCCCACAGGCACGACAGTGTTGCTTAAGTCATGTTTTTATTCATTTTGACAGAGTATAACAACAAATTGGGCATTCTTGGGGGAGAAAACAGCACACAATGCAAAAAAAAACAAAAAACAACAACGGATATGACACTGAAATAAGGAAATCAAGAAAGTAGCTTACCGTAAACGAGAATACACGAAGTGTTATTACTCACACCTCAACTATTATGCAACAAAACGTGACTCCTGTATATGCTGAGGATTTCTTTGTGAGGATATATATATATATATATATATATATATATATATATATATATATATATATATATATATATGTCTATCGAACCGATCAATATTCCTCCGGTACGTCATTTCCACATGCTGAGTCAGGCACAATTAGGAGAACCCAGAACCGTCAATCGAGCGCTTTAATGAGGAGCCGTCAGAGTCGATTGGTACATATCATTAGACTGCGTTTTGCTACAGCTGCTTATTAATGTGCATCCAACCGGAATGATATTTACCCAGGTCCGGTCATTATCACGAAATCGGTGAAAGAGACCCTCTCATCAATATGATGGGATGGACCTGATTAGCGGTATAATCAGCAGACGAGCGAGGCCTTACCTCTGCGTGAGGGGAGGGCGGTGATTTACAATATTACGTAGCGCCATCCAGGGTGCTGTCACCCCCCATTATATCCACCTGCCACCGCCCATCCGGAAGGCGAAACACACAGTACAAGAATACAAAAGCCGACCCAAGATGCAATGATGGGGCAGCATGAGTGACGCGGTGACATGTTTAAGTTCACGTCTCCCATCTTGAGTTTAACTCGGAGGTTAGCAAGTGCAGTGTTGTAGCTGCGACTCGTTTTATATAACACTGAAATTACACGAAACGAAATTCAGTCAGGTTTATTTCGCCATTGGATCGTTTCACAATACGACGTTGAAATGTTTTGATCTATCCAGCCCAGATTTTTAAAAAAAATTCCTTTTTTTTTAACTCTGCAAATAAACTCGTCCTGCCAAGCGCGTGCAAATTAATGCCGTGCGTTCAACACACACGGATGGCCGCCGACAGGGAGGGAAACGTTTTGCTATTTTCATTCATCAAGGGGGGGGGGGGCAAAGGAACTCTTGTCTGAATTTTTTGTCTGAAATAATAACTTTGACTTTGTCTAAAATATCTCGCCTTTTTAAGCATATAAAAAAAGCCATGCTCTTTCAGTCGTAGGTTAAGGTTGTTTACACTTGCTCATTGACACGATGTGCAGTTTCTGCAGAAACACACTGCGTTGCCAGTTAGGTCAGCAACCTAACCATCGCCCTATACAAGGAGGGGTGGGGGGTGGGGGGATGCTGGGTTTACTCAAATAAAATAACGAAGCCTCCTTTCGCGCAGAAGGGCAAAAGCTGCGACTTCTTTGAAACCCAGTGACTTTCTGTCACTTGTTTGTGCGCGCATGCTGCAAGTGGCCGAGGGCCCGGCGAGGAGGGGAGGAGGAGGAGGGCTGACACGCTGCCCCATTCAGCGTGCGAGAGATCCTCCCCCCTCCCCTCGCGCAGGAATGAACTTCACAAACACATCTCTCTCGCGCTAAACGCGTCCGACAGCACAGAGAATCGGGCGGAGTGACAGCTCCTTTCTGGCGCAGTCGGGTGAGAAAAGGTATGAATTTATAAGGTACACCGAAACATATCAATTCAGGCCGCTCCGCGCGCCTTTCTCCGCGCCCTCTCAACCGGAAACAATGGCGTTTAAGTTAGGGAAATCTGCCTGAAAAGCCGGCGCGGACTTTGTAGGGGACTTTGAATAACTGAAACGGCGCGGCCCACTCGCGAAGAAAAGAGCACCGTTTAAAACGAGAGCCGCTAGCACGCATGAACAGCGCTGAATCGAGGAGGGGTCATTTATTTAGCTATAGCCTCTAATGCGATTTTGAATATTAGTCTGGGTTAAAATCCCAATCATGTCATCTGGTGGGAGTCCCATACAAGCATAATTACTATTCAAGTGCCTCGGTAATGTCCCGCCACCCGCATCAACGCAGCTGGTCTGCTCGCTGCCCAGCTCGCATGTTCTCATATTCGGCAGGTTCGCGAGGAGGTGAAGACACGCAGGCGAAACGGAGACGAGGAAGACACCACCCCAAGGTGTAATGGGCGGTCGTCGAGGGGTATGTTAAGTCCTAAAGGCTGTATTTTAGATTTCTTGCCTTGAGAAAATGAACACACACACACACACACACACACACATACACACACACACACACACACACACACACACACACACACACACACACACACACACACACACACACACACACACTATACATTAACGCATCAAAGGTGACCACATTAAAAACCGAGGTGCGCAGCTTTGGACAAAATAATCCAAAACCAAAAGAGATTCGTATCATTTACAAGACGAAATGATTTGAAAGTGACACGTATCGTGGGAAAAACAGGCCACAAGCCCCGTTGCGGAGCAGGACAAAAGGTTTTGGGGGTCTTCCGAAAAATGATCCAAACCAAGTTTATGGGTTGACACAAACGTGTTTTCTTCTGAGCCCGTGGGGGTCTTCGATTGTAGCCCCCCTCTGAAACCCTGCAAAGGGGAGGTGGGCGATGAACCCTTGGCACCCCCCCCCCGACCGAAAGTATGGCTTCAGAGCATCAATAGGGATTCCTGGTGGGGCATTGGTCCTTATATTTATCGCATTGCTCCGCAGACAGGTTGTTCCTCTCTATTCACGGCTCATTAATGGCCTACCAGTTTCATCAGAGCCCCGCCGTTTAGGCCATAAAACTGACGTGCTGGCAAGAGCCAAGCACGGCAAACCAGGCCAGCTCTCATAAAACACGTCCCCCCCCTCCGCTAAAGCCCCATGCACTTCTTTGGAAGGTCGTTATTTAAATTGAGTATAAAAAAAGGAAGAAAGAAGAAGAAGAAGTGGAGTTCATTTAAGAGACTAGCACTTGTGGAATGCCGTTGATGGACTCCGAAATATTGTTCCCGGATAAAGATCCAACCATGTAATTAATGTTTCTTTCAAAGGGGGGGAGGACAATACCGCCGGGTCGAACCATTTAATTTCATTTAATTTTCCATCCCATTTGCCGCGAACACTGCTCCTGGCCTGACACAGAGCCTTTGACTCCTCGCCGGGCTCCAGTGCGCGCATTGGATCTGGACTCACCCTTCTACTTTGAGAAGGCTCGCAAGCAGAAAGGAAACGTCTCTCCCCCTTTTTCCTCTCCGGGAATAATTAATTTCACTTTGAGAACTGCGAGACCTTTAGCATGCACGGGACGAGACGGCCGTGTAGGCTGAAGGCTTGGCTGTGTGTGTGTGTGTGGGGGGGGGGGGGGGTAGCGGGCATGCACCGTTATCGCCGAGTGGATGGGAAGCGGCCCGCAAATGGCGACGCGTTAATAAATAACCGGCCGCGCAGCCGGAGTTAATGTGCGCCTATTGACGAAATTGTTCGCGTGTCGTTCACGCTCTGTGGAGAGGGGGAGAGGGGAGAGAGAGGCCCCGCAGAATGGAGCAGTGGGATGCCTTTACACTCCAGATAGATAGATAGACAGAGAGAGAGAGAGAGAGACAGACAGACAGACAGACAGACGACAAGTCAAACACACACACACACACACACACACACACACACACACACACACACACACACACACACACACACACACACACACACACACACACACACAAATCAACACCGACGTGGCGGCATCAAGACATTTTCATGACCCGAATTTGTCGCCCACAGGTTCTTGGTGCAACTGTCCTTGAAATAACAGTCAGTTTTGACTTTCTGACGTTTGGAGTCCCAAAACGCTGTGCCAAACATCGGCTATATACAGTGATATGCAGCGATGGAATGAATGGTGCATTTTCAGTCTTCGTTCCTTGTGAAGGCCTATATATGGTCAAATCAGTCTATAATTACGTTTTGATTGCTTGGTAAGATAAACCATTATGTCTTTAGATTACCTTTACACACTTTTTATGAGAACTTGCAATAGCATATATATATGCGATAATATGCATATGTGCATATATGCATAGATGCAACAATATGCATATATATGCGATAATATGCATATGTGCAATTATATATATATAATTGCACATATGCAGATATGCATATTATTGAATATGCATACGTGCATTATTGCATAGATGCAATAATATGCATATGTGCATATATGCAATTATATATATAAATATAATTGCATATATGCACATATGCATATTATTGCATATATATGGCGTGTATTTGTGATTGGAATGGTTGTGTAATTGACGTGTGATGGGAATGTGTATCTAACTGCATGATTTTGGGATAAGTGGGACATATAATGCAGGATGGCGGGAGAAAGTTGTAAAATTGTTCTGAAAGGCCTCGCCATATGACTTTAAAAAAAAAGAAAAGAAAGAAATGCATGCATGATAGGAGCTGCAAAGAAGACGCGACAAGAAACCCACAAGTGTGAGAAATGGAAAGATGGTGGTGGTTATTTTCGAGCTGTTGCTTTTTTTTTTTCTCCCTTCCTCTGGTGGTTCTCCCTTTGAGTACCTGCCTGATCTCAACCCGCCGGCACACGCCGAGAGTCAATAGAAATTAACAAGTCCTCCAAACATTCCTGCTCCTTTTGTTAAAGTAAGGACACAAAGAGGAGAATAAAGTGCTTTGAAGTATGTAAAACCAAAAGAAGGCCAGCCAAGTAGATTTAAAGTAGTCATTTATTTCCAAAAAAACGGCTTGAAAGGGAATAATGAAAAGGGTGAGAATTTATGGATAAATTATACAGCGGATTTGTCAGTTAAAATATCGGAACTGTCTGGCGGACAAAGCCACATGCTGAGGATTAATGGTAACTCCAGACCTTTGATTGTGCACCCTCTTTTCTCTGCCCTTGACAAATTGGATTTTGGGGATGGGAAGGTCGCCTGGCCTTTTGTCTCCTGACCGTTTTGCAGCAATTCATTTGGTGCTATAGGGTGAGGGAAAGTCTCCATGTGACCACCTCGGCCCCGGTTTCTCCCCCCTCCGCCCCCCCCCCCCCTCTGCTCACAGCTGCTCAGAGAGCCAAACTCTCTCACACGCCGCGTGCGCGCCTACTGCCCACATGCTCGTCCTTGCGCCTTAATGCGCCGAGGGGATACCTCGCCGCTCCATTAGAAAAGCCGGATCACATACGCCGGCGCGTCACTTTCCGGGCGGAGGTTGGCCTGTCCTCATCTTCCCGACTCTCCCCCCCACTACTCAGTCTCTAGAATCAGTCACCGCTCGCTCTTCATGGTTCTGATCTCGCCGCGCGCCGAGCCAGCCATGCAAGCCGCGCGGACGTCCGCTATCAGTGTGTGTGCAGACTGCAGCATCCCCGCAGGTCTCCGGATAGGACCGGTGGCCGGCATCTTCAAACTCGGGAAGTACGTGTCGGACCGCAAAGACGTGGGCCCCAAGAAAAAGGTATTCTGAAACTTTTTATTTTTTTATATAGGCTTATATATACTTATTGTACAGTTATGTCTTTATATTCGGTGGTGTACTTTTAATGTGGAAAAAAAAGCAACCTCTTTTGATTTGATTTTCTGGATGGGTGTAAAACAGCAAATGCACTGAAAGATTTCAAGTTAAAAGGCCGAGAATATCTTTCTTTTTTCCCCTTCAAATTATTAAATTAAAACAAAAAATATTCAACAAACGACAAAACTTTGAACTCTGTGATGGCGGACGATTCAGAGCACAGTTTTGTTCATAGAAGAAGAAGAAATAAAATTTGCGCTGTCTAAACGTATTTTTGGGGAAAAAAAACAATACGGAAACAGCTATATTTGTGCACACTGGCTGTTTTGTTTTCCACACATTCTTATTATTTCAGAAGCTGACAGGTCAAAAGGAACGGTTTTAAGCCACGCTGTCAAAGTCCATCGGACGTATTGGTCGCTAGGCTGTTTGTGCTGTCAGGTTGGAGATAATTGACGTGTATATTAGCGGCCGACTTGTCAGTCTGGGGTTTTATTTAACCGCCCTAATGGGCCGTTTGGGACGCTTGCAGCCGTTTCACATCTCACAGGCAGCCATTTAATCCTGACGCAAGCCAGCCAAGGAGAGGTGCCATCGCACAAACCATAGGCGCCCTCGAGGTAAAACAAAATAAATAGATCTTTTTTATTTGAACGGAAATTGAGTAGGATACAATTTGAGCTGTTAGCAGATTGAAATGGAAGTTTCTAGACAAAATCGCCGGTATGGCGACGAAGACCCACATAATAACAACAATAATAAAGGGCTTCGTAGTGAAGAAACAATCGCTGGCCATTATTCGGTAAAATATCAGAAGCAAGCGCGTGCATTTGTAGAATGACTCTCGCGGGGGATTGACGCCACGGGACATGGTGAGTGACGTGTGAGGATGCACGCGGCCCCGGGCTGCGCGCAGTCATCAGGTGCGGCCCCCGTGTCCCCGGCTGTGTCAAACGTCACGCTCCGATCTATAATCTCTCTCAGCAGATTAGAGACGCTCTGACACTCCTCACATTCGTTTCCCATATCAACTCAATTAGGCCCATGTGTCCTTCTCTTTAGTCAATTATCAGCGCGGCCCAACAGAGCGGATAAAACGCCTTTAAACGGGTTTGGGATACCCCAGGTTATACCAGACAATATCCAGGGCGAACGACACTAAATAATTAAATGAATAAAGACAGATAGACTGACAGACCCAAGGATAGATCCGATTGCCTAATTTATTTTTTATGCTTTTTTTCTCCCTCCAATAACACAGGAAAAGCAATTAAATGAAAAAGACAGAGAGAAATAGAGAAATTATTACTAATAATAATGATAATTTACAGATGCTCAAGCATTAATTTGCATGTGTGTGTGTGCGTGCGTGCGTGCGTGTGTGTGTGTGTGTGTGTGTGTCGGGGAAAAAAAGAGGGTGTGTTTATAGGATCTATGTGTCTCATTATACGTCTTGTAATTGCTGTTCTCCGCTAGATTCGCATGGTGAGGGGAGAGTTGGTGGACGAGTCGGGTTGTCCTGTGCCGGACTGGATCGGCTTGATACGCGCCGCCAGGAACAGTCAAGAGCAAAACCTAGAAGCTGTCTCTGATTTACCCGGTGGACAGGTGACCTTCTTCTTCTTCTTCTTCTTCTTCTTCTTCTTCTTCTTCTTCTTCTTCTTCTTCTTCTTCTTCTTCTTCTTCTTCTTCTTCTTCTTCTTCTTCTTCCTCTTCTTCTTCTTCTTCTTCTTCTTCTTCTATATAAAAGGTTCCGCCAGTTGTAATTGATAGCTGCTCTTTTTTTGGGGGGGAACATGTCAGTCATCTTTCTCTCTGGGCTCTCTCCCGTTAGATTTTCTACCGCGTGCTGAGGGAGGTCCCTGCAGGAGAGGAGCTGAGTGTGTGGTACTCCAACCCTCTGGCCCAGTGGTACGACATACCCACCACCGCCACGCCGACGCACGACGAAAAAGGTAAACACCGCGGCAGAAACCACGCCAAGGGCACCACACGTCACCTCCGTCCACAGCCTAATTTACCGACGCTCGGCCAAACTTTTCAATGGGCCCCACAATTATGTCGTAAAGGCCTCGTGCTGCGGACGCCCGCGACCACCATCGACATTTTGAGGAGAGTGTCATTACACCGGTTAAGCCCCTGTCAGTAGCGCCGTGCCCGATGATGGCGGCGAGGCACTGCAGTCAGTTATTTTGCACTTTCTCACTGTGTATTGTTTTATTATTATCATTATTATTATTATCATTATCATTCCAAAGCAAAGGCAATCGAAATAATCGTGAAAAAAGTTACTTTTTAAAAAGTGTTAAATGTGTTTATCCTTCAAGTGGTTAATGCAATGTTATGGGCTGCAAGTACGATGAAATTATGATCTACCTGTCTGTCTGTCTGTCTGTCTGTCTGTCTGTCTGTCTGGGTGAATAGGCCGAGCCATCTGAGGGTGAAGCGCCGTGTTTTACGATTAAAGCATTGGCCTAGCCTATTTCTGGACCGTAAAAACACAAAACATTAACCCGGACTATATTAATATTACTATTAATATTAACTCGATGCAATAACCGACAGCGAGCTTGGTCATTATAATGCGCCTGCCGTTTTGCGCACACTGTTTGGGTCAGCAGTTGATGCTTGGGGATTAATTTTCTGTTAATTGCTTTGCTTGCAATGGGACACCAGCTTAATCCATGTAATCCGATTTTAAAAATATATTATAAACGAATTTTACACAGCAAATTCCCTTGATAGCCAATGAATTTAGATGATCCCCCTGCAAATGATAACAAGCCAAAAGAGGAGTCCTTCCTCCTGCACCCAAACCATGATTGTGCAAAACGAATGAAAATAGGATCAATCCGGTCATAAAAAGAAGAAGAAGAAGAAGAAGGAGAATAAACAGAAATCGACGTGTCTCAGTGATCACTGAAGGACAGGACGGTGATTCAGTCGCTGGACAAAGGTTAACAAATGTCACCGCGTCATTAATATTCATGTATTCAAAAGCAAATAAATTCAAAAAACAAGTGCTTCACGGCAAATTAGCTTGGGTGCGCGAGGTATTGTTGCCTAATGAATGCTAACTTTTATGTGGGATGTATATTGCCCTGATTCTGCGGCGCGGCTCTGTACGCCGCTCTTCGGCCGACACACAGCGCGCTCCTTGACATACGCTTTCCTATTATTTGCCATCAACAGATGGGCCACCGCCATTGTTTCTGGCGACTTGCGATTTCAAGCAACAGCTGCTGTCACTTCCACGGGAAAGAGCAGAGGCAGAGAGAGGGAGAGAGAGAGAGAGAGAGAGCGACAGAGAGAGAGAGAGAGGGAGAGAGAGAGGGAGAGGGAGAGAGAGAGAGAGAGGGGGAGAGAGAGAGAGAGAGAGAGAGAGAGAGAGAGAGAGAGAGAGAGAGAGAGAGAGAGAGAGAGAGAGAGAGAGAGAGAGAGCACTATTCAATGCATGGGTTTCTGTGCGCCAGATTGGGCAGGGCGTTTGCTCTTTTGATGGCGACAGTAAACAATGGCCAGTGTGAGGATTACAAAATCATTACATGTATATCAGCGTCCAATAACTCCACTGGGGTCATTACGCGGGGCCAAAAGAGTGCACAGCCTAATTCTAACGGGGTTGTGTTCATTGAGAAGCTTTGCAAGACAATGCACTCGTGTATTTAAACTTTAGGAGGGACATTTGTTTAGTATTGGTCTTTTTTTGCAAGTTCCCGCGCCGTTCATTTGGATTTTACGCACCGAGCTGCATTTTACGCACGGGAACTGACAACAATATAACGCGTCCATTATTACTCTGTGTTGTGTTATATTGTGTTGTGTCACTTTATCGTATCATTAACACCACGTGTCCTGTTCTTTCTCCAGGTGAGGAGCGCTACATCTGTTGGTATTGTTGGAGGATATTCAAATACCCCAACACACTCAAGGCGCACGTCCACTTCCACTGCGCTCTGAGCAACGGACGGGGGGTTGTAAACAACGAGCAGGCCCGAGGCACGGAGAGCTTCAACAGGTCACCGAAATCCGGAGACATCCCCAACACCTCGACCTCTCCGAGCAACGGACACAACACCTCCATCTCAGACTCTGGCAGGCGGACTGTGTCCTCCTCGCCTTTCGTGAACAAAGCGGCGCTGTCCAAGAAAACCAACTCGGAGGAGCAGGACAGGGCTCTTGACATGAGCGTAACCTCAGCCAGAAACCACGGACACCTCCTTGGCGTCGGAGCTGCGTCCTCCGTACTGAGCAACATGGGCTTCCACCCCGGCGTGCGTTCCGCGTTCAAGCCTATGGGCGTCTCCAAAGTGTCGGCCACCGACGTCTGCAGGGAGGACTCCAAACTCAGCGGCCTGGGATTCAGCAAACTCGTTGGCAACATGAAGCCAATGCGCAATATCAACGAGGCGTTGAACGGTGGCAGCCATCCGCCAAAGTGTGTACCCACAATGGACTCGACTTCCCCCATGGTGCCATGCGCAAACGCCATCCGGGGTTTCCCGGTGCTACCTCACATTGAGGAGAACTCCGCTTTCAAGCAGGTGGAGAGCAGGGTGCACCCCGGCCTGTCCCCGTCCCGTTACCCCCAGATGCCCCCTGGATTTCACTTTGAAAGATTCTCCCTCCCTCAGTTCGACGGTGTCAAGCCCTACAGCGGAGACTGTAACATCCCCCTCATGCCCTTCACCGTCTACAACGGGGAGCTCCTTTATAGCTCGCCGTACTACCCGCTCAAATTCCATTTTAGCAATCTGCTCAAGTACCCAGAGTCGATGTCCTATTTCGGCGCCCCGTCTCTGAACCAAGACCTCGGCTCCATCGCGAACATCGACAGGGAGATAGCCATGCACACGCAGCAGCTGTCGGAAATCGCCGTGGAGAAGAACAGGGCGAGGCTGGACTCGATGCCCGCCGGCAACGCGGGCTCCGGCAAGCCCAAGAAGGGCCACCTGTGTCTGTACTGCGGCAAGCTGTACTCGAGAAAATACGGACTTAAAATACACATGAGAACACACACGGGGTACAAGCCGCTCAAGTGCAAAGTGTGTTTCCGGCCCTTCGGCGACCCGAGCAACCTGAACAAGCACATCCGCCTCCACGCGGAGGGCAACACCCCGTACAGGTGCGAGTTCTGCGGCAAGGTGCTGGTGCGCAGGAGAGACCTGGAGCGCCACGTCAAGTCCAGACACCCCGGGCAGACCATCAAGAAGACCGACGACAAAGCCGAGGGCATGTTCGACGACGCCGAGCAGAAGAGCGACAACGACAGTGACGTCGACGTGTGCTTCACCGACGACCAGAGCGACCAGGAGTCCAGCAAACACAACGACTGAAGCGCCTCCGCGCGCGCCGCCGCCGCCGTCACAGACTGATCATATACTTGTTGACTTTCGCGGGACTGTTTTTTTTTTTAATTGTATGTTTGTCTCCCGAGACGATATATTTATGGTTTTTTAAAAGCTACTAAAGTATGATAAAACAGAAAAGAAAAGTGGTTTAAGCCTACATTTCATCAGACGGAATAGGGTGACATCCCGCGGAGCCTTTATGAGCTGTGAAACAAGACGACACAGGCCCTCTCCTCCCACCGCGTCACGTGCACTTTAAACGGCAAGGGCGTCTCATTTCAACAATCCGGCTAAACGAAGAGTACAACGGCGCAATTGAACTCGCTGCCTGCTTTTCTCACTTCACTATAAAGATGTGATGCTCCCTAGCCTGAGGAAATACCGTTGAGTTTGCACTTTCTCGTCCGGACATATTAATACATATGCTGTTCCTAAAGAAGCGGTCGGCAGCATCCGGTTTATTTAACGACTCACTTCTAGAAAAAAAATAAAAATAAATGAATAAATACATGAAAAAAATACTGATTTCGTTAATGTAAATTGTAAAGTGTGATATTTCACAGTCCGATAGAGAGGAAAAAAAGCACTGTGTAGGTTTGTTTATAAAGTGATATTGTCCACAGACAATATTTCCTTCCTGTTCATTGAGTTGTTCGATTTTTAATAAATATATTTCAAAAATATCCACAATGTTGTTATAAAGTTTCATTTTGACGAAAGCAGTCCGAGACCTGCTCATCCTCACACCTGATGTGAACACGTGCAGCTGTGCAGGACCGAATCAATTTGTCTTAGGATGCAAATTTATACAAATGGAAAAAAAGGTTTCTTATTTCAATGAGAGTTTTTCCTTAATTGTCTGCATTGAAAAGGGGAATTGGGCTGAAAGTTGTAAAATCCTCCAGATCACAAGACTTGCTGGTGAGCAGTCAGCCTTCATGTGTGTTCATTCAAGGCCCGTTTCCATTTTGAAACACCTTAAAGCACCACTAGCGAGGCACGATGAAGGTGCACGAGGGCAAAATCTACAATACGTACACCCTGAACATATGTCCCTCGTTCAGCCTTATACATCTTCTTCATCTTCATCACTGTCTTCTTAATTTTATTACTATCATTATTATTATTATTGTTGTTGCTGTCAGCCTGTCAGGGACGAATGTAATATAACAGCCAAACCCAGGCGATCCAGTTTTAACGTGCCACCCCGATAAGAAAAGGATTTGATTGGTTTTTGGCGGTTGGGCCAAAAGGAATTAGCATTCATTCATTCATTCATTCATTCATTCATTCATTCATTCATTCATTCATTCATTATCTTTTTTCATCTGTGGAAGTGCCCAAGGTCTGAAGTTGTTTCAGCCAACGAAAAAGATGAATTCCCAAGAAAGTAAAAAAAATGATTGAAACGTGGTTAAAACTAGGGAAAATGTCGGGTCACACGAGTCGGTAAATGGGAGGATTTGATTGGGCCGAGAGTGTGAATGCAAGGGCAAGCAGCACCCAAGAGAGGAACAAGGTGATAACTCACGTTTGGCCTCACTTACATGGATTCTCCCAAACGAGCTGACGCCCGTGTCACGGCGCGTGTCTCGCGGGACGAAGCTCTGACGTCTCCTCCGTACCTTGCCGTCTGACACACGAGTCGGAGTCAACCCGCCTCCTGCAAACAGAACCAGCGGAGGCGTCAGACTTTGCCACGGCAGGAGCGCCTCCCGTGCGGCGCTCCGCATTCATACACGTGCATATCAACCACATGTGAACATCTATTCTGACAACTCCGAAAAACAGCGGATGAGTTTATCTCATCGTGCTGCTGTCTTGCATCATCGCTACAGGATTATCTGGAAAACGTCTCGTTACAACATGCGCGATAATATATATATATATTTTAAAAATGGTGCAATGAGCATTTAAAAAAACAATATATCAATATGCTGCAGTATATCTCAAGATATACGAGATATCCTTGTAGGTATGTCTTGAGCAATATATATCACTATGAGTTGGCTGAATGAAAAGAGGGGGGGGGGCATTGCTGTATCTTTCTTATAAGATGAAAGAAAGAAAGAAAGAAAAGAAAAGAACTGGCCTTGAGATGTCCTGCTGGATCCGTTTGTTAAACACACGGCACCTATAGTGCGCTAACCTTTGTAGTCTCTTCTCTCGGTACCAGTTGTTATGTTAAAGTCACACAGGCAGGAGCCTTCGCCAGTGGTGTCAGGTGAAAGCGGCGGTTCGTGGTGAATACAATCAGCAAGGAAGGCCCACGCATGTCGCTGCGGTCTCTTTTATCGCGGTGCGGGGCTGTGGCACGAATGTGTGCAGATCTTGTGCAGAATATATGCGAGGCCCGCAGTACAAAGCGTTTATCGTGACCCCTCCGCCTTTCTCATCGACTTCTGTGCCGGGTTTTTTTTGGTCTTTTTTTCTTCTTCCTGCTCCGTTGTTAACACGTGTGCCTGGACTATCAACCTGTGGGGACAATAGTGGTGCTGTAAAGATGATCTGGAACAGCACATCCTCTCCATCTCCTGTTAACATGGAGTCAGTGCTAATACGAGTCAGAAATTTGCTCAGCACGAACCAAGTGTGCTCGGTTTTTTTGGCAGTCATGAGGAAATAAATGTCCTATACGTCATTATATTCAAATATATATATATATATATACTAAAATGGGCAATCAGATAAAGGCGTATTTAATACGGTAGAGATTTGGCTACATGACGTAAGAATACACAATACACGAGAACTCCTTACAACTGTTGTCAAATACCCACAATGAATAAACCCACAGTAATTATTGTAGGGTTAACCACCAAGTATAACCACTATCAGCAGGGGAGCAGCTTTGGAGAGTCTGAGTTGACTGTCCCTTTTTGTATTGATGATTCCCTTGTGGCAAATGTATCTGCTGTTATATGCTCTCTTCTCAGGACTCTCTGCTGTGGGCCCCTCCATCCATCTGGACCGAGTCCAGACACTGTTCTCTTCAAGTTTCGTTCTCCCTCTCACACCAACCAACACTCTCCCCATCCCCATTGCATCCATCCCCTCCCACCAGCGTTTTCAATCAATTAGTGCCGTTCATTAGTCGGGGACACTGGGGGAAAAAAAGAGTTTGATTGAGAGACTTTGACTCCCAGCCTAGAATTTCACCCAAAACCAGTCTCCACCGGCTGTCTCCACCAGGCCAACCACCACCACGAGACTGCCCAGTCCCAGGCACTGATTTGCTCTCTTCTGAGGCCTGTGTGAGTACTACTGATTTCAGGGCTTCATGTAGGAAATGAAATAAAACAAAAACGGACAATCCCATGGTTCCTTTGAGTGTGCTGCTTCAACTGACCAATAAATGCAACAGAAATGGTTAAAAGAGTGGAAAAGCCACGAGTTCTTTACTTACCGTAAAGAAAAAGCACTTGTTTTTAGCCTGTCTCCACCCACCAACATAAAAAAGGGTGTAGATGTAGAGGACAGTGATGGTGGTGGTAATGGGAGGGGGGGTGCCGTGTTGTAATAGATCAACACATCCCACCTTCTCACAAGTCTACCCAGGGAGTTTAGTTAGCACCTCATAAGTGTTCTAACCATAGAACCTGAATGAGTAGAACGGACGTTCCCACTCAAGTCAACATAGCAGGATGGTCAGAGCGGAGGCCATTTTCATTTGAACCGCTGCCGTTGTAAAAACCAGTGACAGTTGTAGCGGGCTAACTTTCCTCTAAACGGACTTGCGCTAAACCGGGGACTCACTGAAGTGAGGTTTTGCCGTAACGACCAATCGAGCAGTGGAGTAGTAGTACGAACATTTGCGGCTCCACTGAGGTGTGCTGTTACCATAACAACTAATATTAATCGCCATTTTGTTTTGAACTACTCGAATGACCAAGGCAAACAGCTCAATGTCCGTTCTACTCTCATTCAATTTCTATGTTTTCGTTTTTTTTGTTTTTTGTTTGTTTGTTGTTTTTTTTTGAGTGGGGGGGTTTCCTCCTTCTTTCCTCCCCAATTGTACTTGGCCAATTACCCCACTCTTCCGAGCTGTCCCGGTCACTGGCCACCTCCTCTGCCGATCCGGGGAGGGCTGCAGACTACCACATGCTTCCATGTGTCGCCAGCTGCTTCTTTTCACCTGACAGTGAGGAGTTTCGCCAGGAGGACGTAGCGCGTGGGAGGATCACGCTATTTCCCCGTTCCTTCTCCCCCCAGAACAGGCGCCCCGACAGATCAGAGGAGGCGCTAGTGCAGCGACCAGGACACATACCCACATCCGGCTTCCCACCCACAGACACGGCCAATTGTGTCTGTAGGGACGCCTGACCAAGCCGGCGGTAACACGGAGATTCGAACCGGCAATCCCCATGTTGGTAGGCAATGGAATAGACCGCCACCCCACCCCAAAGGCCAATTTCTATGGTTCTAACACAATGGACCCGATGTCAGCTGCCTGAGTGACACGGTTCCGGTGACTTTGATGCCCCCATATTAAAGGGTCTTATTTTCGTAGTTTTTGCCATTGTGCATACCAGCCATATCACTTTGCTCACCGTCTTAATTGTCAAGACTGAGATGAGTCCACCACTAGCTTTGCAGCAGCATCTTAAACCGGGATCAGACTACACGAATTCAGCCCGATTTTGACATAATTTTGTTGTTGCCGACAAATCTCCAGCGTTCAGCCCGATTACCCCATATAGTGTGACTTACTCGAAGATCAGCGATGTGGCATCTAGGATGCCCCACGATACCCCAACGAAAAGTCAAGCACGTCAGATTTTTTTGTATATTCCTGCTTAGTCTGACAAATCCTACGACGTGTTCCTTGATGCTGACCAATAGAATGACAGAGTGCTTTCTGGTGCACATATGTAAACGAGAAAGAGGGATGTTGCTGTTGCTGCTGTCAGGTGGTACGATGAAACTGAGCAGTGGCAACAATACCCCTGTCTTTTTGACGCTTCCTCGAGGGAGTACAATGCCAAGAAAGATAGGCTAAATGTTGGCGAGAAACAGTGGAGGCACTTCAGCAACCCAGTGAGTAGTGGTTAAGCTATGCTACATTATCATTCCCCGGTAGGACAAGACGCAACAGCGTCCACAATCGTTTTTTTGTTTGTTTGTTTGTTTGTTTCTTTCTTTTCCGCTTCGGCACACAAGACCGCAAGCATCACACATAGCGCTTCTGTAGCCATGATTGACAATTTCTTGACCCTCCTCCCTGACGACCTATGAACTCACGCAAGAGCCTGAAAGGCAGCATACAATGATTGGTTGGGGTCATACTTGTAGTGTTGCCAGCCTCCCGGCCAAGATGCGGCAAGAATGTATGGCACTATGATTACCTAATCTGACATGCTGACCCTCGTGAAAGACAAACATTTTGTGTAGTCTGATTCCGTTGTTATGGGGCAACTGAACACAGTTGTCCCATAAGACTCATCAAAAATGTTTCAACAAATCTAATTTAACCCAGTTATCTATAAATCACATACTATTTTAACTGAAAATGACAGTGCAAGTTAAGCGTTGTTACTCGAAATGTCCGATATTATCAATGGTCGACCACTGGGCTACTTTCTGGTTCAACTTGTAGGAATGACCGTAGTAGCATTCATCATATCACTACACAGCCAACACAATGAGGAAGTAGATAATGGGAAATTTGGTGACAGGCATAGGTGCAAGTCCATGAATACTGGGATGGCATCCAGTGCTTTACCTGTGCCCCCTACATAGGGTTAGTGGTTGTGTCAGGAAGGGCATCCGACGTAAGATTTTGTCAATCATCATGCGGATTGACAAGACCATACCAGATCGGTCGAGGCCCAGGTTAACAATGGCCGCCATTGGTGCTGTGCCCTCACAGGGTAGCGATGAAAACTGTAAAATCCGCTGTGGCGACCCCTGAGAAACAGGGAATAAGCAACAACAACAACAAGCAAAAGAAGAAGAAACAGAAGAAGAAGAAGGAGGAGGAGGAGACGATCATGTGGATTGACAAGACCATACCGAATCGGTCGAGGCTCCGTACCGGATTGGTCGAGGCTCCATATCGGATTGGTTGAGGCCCGGGTTAACAATGACTGCCACTGGTGCTGTGGCCTCACAGGCTACCAATGGAAACTATAAAATCCGCTGTGGCGATCCCTGAGCAACTGGGAACAAGCTGAAAGAAGAAGAAGATGGGGAAATCATGTACACAGTCTAACCGAGGCAATAGGTTATTTTTCAATTGTTGCTACTGCTGAACGGACAGGTTTAAAACCCATGTTCAGTTTCCCTATAAGATGCCCTTGTAAAGCTGTGTCTAGCAGTTGTCTCATGTCCAAAATTTTGAAATGAAGGCAGTGAGTAAAATGATATCATAACCAAAATGCATGATAGCAAAACCTATGAAAATAAGACCTAGGTTCTAAAAAAACCCAAACAGAATTATCCTTTCAGTAGGTGGTTTGTAGGGGGTTGATTGTGATGTATGTTTTTCCCCTATATGTAAGTGAAAGCAAAGATTTTCTCCCTAAAAGCAGCCATGTGAGATGTATTTTTTTGTTGAATTTATCATGAGGACGTCAATCATCTTAGGCCCATATCAAAATGTTTTCAGATCACGAATTAAAAAAAATAAATTTTACTATTACTTTAAAGACCACAAGGTCTTGGTCCAATACATACCTTTATCCTCACTAAAAATGTAGACAGCACAAGGTTTCTGGTATCGTAATGGGCACTCTCTGAAATAATGTCTGTGGAATAAACTCATGGTCTGAAACATCCTGAAGGAGAGTTCTCTACATGAGAGCCTACAGATGTTCTTCCTGCACAAAGAACTGGATACAAAGCCAAACAAGCTTCAATCTCCCGACTTAAACCAATCAATAGTCACTCTCATAGATGGAGGAAAAAAAGGTAGGAAGGTAGGTAAAAACACAACCCCCCCCTACAAAATCAGATGGTGAGAGCAGGATGTTTGCGATTAATCGTGTCAAATATAAGAAACTATTAATGTGAGGAGATTGAGTGAGTGGATGTGGATCCACTCAACTATGTATTCAATAACATTTTCTTCAAGTCAAACAATTTTTTAAAATAAATTTTCTCTCTCTATTTGTAAAAACACAGACTCTCAGTAACTCTTACGAAT
Organism: Lampris incognitus; assembly: GCF_029633865.1. Lineage (NCBI taxonomy): Eukaryota > Metazoa > Chordata > Actinopteri > Lampriformes > Lampridae > Lampris > Lampris incognitus. Next base: position 22,287,608 of record NC_079219.1, on the reverse strand, counting down.
CACTGCGGACTGGGTGCAATGGTGGCCAAAAGAAAATGTGTGAAGGAATTTGTTTTGTTGCAATTCTCCTCTGAGACCAAAAAAATATCCTCATTGAGTTGAAATTATCATTTATATCTTTAGTCACGTAATGAAAAATCAAATTATCATATAAAACTGGTCCTGGTCAGGGCACAAATTGTTCAATATAACCGTACAAATGTAAAAATAGCAGAGTAACCTATTTACAGTACCAACTCCAAAAAATGAACATTCAAACCTCATTGCAGATGCCAAAAAATGCACACAACAAACCATATTGATATTGAGGATTTTAGTTTTAACCTATCATTAAAGTGAATACTTCACATATTATCAAAGAATTTTCATTGTTTTTTTCCACAAATTTGCTTAATTTACTTATTGTGACGTTGATCAAATGTTAGGCCAATTTAACAGTTTTTCCAGTAGAATCTGAAAATCTTTGCCCTGAAAGATGTCAGATGGCAGCGTGAATTCACTTTTGCAGTGGCCTCACCCAGTACTGTCCATGCAGTGTCTTTGTCCACGTCTGTCCACATCGTCTTTTGATGGCTAGGACAGCTGGTGCTGGATCGGCTGGGAGAGCTTGGTGAGCTGTGTACTGTGGGTCCAGCGACCACGGCCCTGCCCAGAGCTGCGCCCGAAGAGGAAAAACTGAGGGCGGTCTGACAGGACGCGGTATCGGGGCAGGCTAAGCTAACTGCTAGCCCCTGCAGACCAGCAGTTCCAATAACACCGAGGGCGGTCTGGCGGCAGCCTCACCTAGCGTCGACTGTGTTTTTGGTGTCGTCATGTGGAGTGCGGGGAGGTGTGTCGAAGGTGTCTGGCTGGGAGAGCTGGCGTTGGATCAGCTGGGGGAGTCTGGTCTGCTGCGTCTGGTGGGCCCAGGGATCACAGCCCTGCCTGGAGCTGTGCACAAAGAGAAAACACAGAGGGCGGTCTGACAGGACATGGAAGCAGAGCAGGCTAAGCTAACTGCTAGCCAATGCAGACCGACAGTTCTGACAGTCATCCTGGCGTTTGTTCTCTTGGACAGTGTTTTTTGTTTTTGTAGTTTGATATATGTGTTCTTGTAGTTTTTAGATATGTGTTTTTGTCTTTGTGTTACACTGTTGTGGGAAATGACATTTTATCAGGATTATATCAGGAACACTTTGTCGTTTAATTTCATGTACGCAACGACAAAGTGTTCCTGGTTCCTGATTATTTGAATGGTACAATGCTTTAAGTGAGATTAAGGATCGATTAAAAGGGGGGTTGAAGTGGTAGAAATTCTCTTTTATGGCAGATCCTGAATATGAGGGCTAGAGGGTCAGTAGATCAGTTGAGAGCTGTATGTCTATTTCTACCCTCTCTTTACATTGGTTGTCTTGGAGAGAGGGAAGTTGTTTAGCCTTTGTTCAGTGGTGCCTACAGAAGAGTCATGATGGGAAAGGAGGAGGCAACTGTCACATAGCATTACAAATAAGAGAAGCACGCCAGCATACAATGTCAAGTCCTAAGGAATCATTGTGTGTGTGTGTGTGTGTGTGTGTGTGTGTGTGTGTGTGTGTGTGTTTGCACACTGTATTGTGTTCAAAATTCATTCACAGCCAGTAGTCAGATAGTGAGTCTCTGCAACACCAGTGATTAAAATGGCCTGTGCTTTGGGTTAAGACATCCGATTTCCAAGGCCACGCTAAGGTCGTGGTCTATTACATCAGTATACACACCAAGATCCCAAGGAAGAGGAGATGTGATTCACTTTTGTGGGCTTGAATGCTTTTAACCTAGGGATCTATAATAAACATTGGAAGCCACTACCAACAGCACTGCCCATTCAATTCAATTGGATGTTCTGTGGATGCACCGAGATACCAAGTGAAGGACCAGGGTTGTCACTCGATGGCCATACTAGAAAGCAAAAAAAGTCCTGCAAACTAACCAAATCCTGTAACAGGGCATTTTTTGGGCCCACAGATGTATTATGAGCAATGGGTAAAAGAGAAATTGCAAGAGTAGGGGCTGTCATGAGAAAGATGTTTGTTTCTGATCTAAGCAAGTTCTCATATTTATAGCTTGCCTTTTTACATTTTTACAATTCTGTGAAACAACTCATTGCATTAGTTCATAATAATAATAATAATGCTCATGCAAAATTTTATCTATCTGGAAAAAATATAAACAAGACTCAATCAATCAATCGATCGATCGATCAATCAGTCAATCAATGGGGTGCCTCCATAGCCAAATGGTTGGAGCTCATGCCACATGCCGCCAGTTCGATTCCAGCCGGCGACATTTGTTGCATGTCTTACCTCTCAATCAATCAATCACTCAATCACTGAATCAATCAATCAATCAATCAATCAATCAATCAATCAATCAATCAATCAATCAATCAATCGAACCAAATTAAATCAAATCAAATGTCTGAGTGTGTTTTTATGTGAACGGTATTGGTTAATGGTGGGAATATAAAGTTTAACCATCCTTAATCTGCCATCGCCTGCAAAGAATGGTACAGCAAGCTCTTCCCCCGTAGATGGAGAGCAATGTGCTGCAGATGTAGCATGCACACAATGGTTTTTAATGGTAGTTACCACAAATGAAAGAGGGAGACTCAATACTGTCTTAATACCTCGAATGGAAATGTCATCATTTTTGCTTTCAGGGCCCGTCCTTCTTTCTTCATAAAAGGGCTTCATGGCTTTAAGGTTTATGGTGACATTAATCTTTTTCTTGCGCTTTGCTATATGATGCCACAAAGTTGAACAGAAATCATAAAATATAATCAATCCTAAGAAGAGAAAATACACCTCCTGGCATTTGATCTTTACACCAAGGTTAAAGTGTAAACATACCGGGATAAATAATGATGAAAATGTGATTGTGAAGATACTTGCACACAACCTCGATCTACTGACAAATTACAAAGACAAATTGTGTTTCTTTAATTCTTTGCTATCTACTGGGTCTCTTAGCAGGTCCTCCTTTCTTACAGGGTGTGGAAGAGCTCAAATGCTCAATCGTCCTTCGAAATGTTGTTAAATCAAAGATAAATTATGAATTGTTTTTCAATTCTGGGGAATGGGACGGACTGGTGCAGAAAGAACAGCTGGAAATTTCACCAGATATCATTGGAACACAACCTGAAAGGCAGAACAGCTCAGTGTAAACATGAATGTACACACACTTATATCTAATTACTCACACACACATACACAAACACACACACACACACACACACACACACCACTATAGTAACACCAACACAAGAACAGAAATGTGTGTGGTTTTAGAGAACTAGACTGGTGAGGCATCCAGTCCAGTGGTTTTCATGTGTGGTTGGAGTTATGACATTTCTGGTATCAGACAATGAGCTGTACAGGACAACAAATATCCATATTTGAGCAATATTTAACAGCTACAGTGAAATTAATATTCAAGCTAGTCACGCCGTGGTGCAGCAGGCAAACTAAGCAGCATTCAGAGACCAGTACAGACCAATCAATCATATCAGTTAATATTAGACAATGCACCCTTCTTTATCTTTGCACCTTTTCTTTAGCTTCAAATCTCATCACGTAGTTGTCGATAATTCTTTTAAAAAAAAGAAGCATTTTCTTCCACTCATTTGAGTTTCTGGTTATGCAGTACATTACCAATGAAAATGTTAAACCATGTGTCTCCACGCCTGAACTACCAATTCTAGCTCGACCTCTACAATTCTCCTCTTCCCTTTCTATTCAAAATGAATTCACTTGACGCCACACTGTGTCAGTTTACATCTGCGTTCTTTGTGGAAATTGCTTCGCAGGGACCGCCGTGATATATTATATGTGGTGAAGCAGTATAGATGTGTCGATCCAAAAAAGAAGATTCAAAACAGAAAAAAAAACCCATCAGACACCAGTCTTTTTGACCATACAGCACTAAATCTACTTTCATTCTCCAAATATTTTGGTTTTTTCCTCAGATGCAATGTGGATGTTGAACTAAAAATGTCCGTTTCGGGTGGCGAAATAAACACGTATGCACCGGCAGGGCAAGTGAAACGTCTCGGGGTGAGAGGAAAAAGCGCTTGTCTCGGTTTCTCAGTCAGTAAGATGTCAGCGATGGCGGATGTGAGGTGACGGTTTTGTTGCTCGCAGCCTGCTCTCCCGGAGCAGGTAAACTGGGAGACTAGCGCAGGTAGCGTAAACACAACACAACTGGTTGAACAGAGGAAAGAAGTGGAACGAACCTAAATACAAAGATGCACACGTGCATGCTGGCTTGCACATGCAAGGCCATCAGCATCGGCCAAATAAACAGTGACTTGTATATGGGCAATAGAGCGAGTACCCCACTAGTTAAATCATGTAGCATCCATCTCACAGAGACATGCAGCCTTCCTGGGAATGACAGAGCTTTGACATGGTGGATGTGATGTGACTGTTCTTTTGCTGGCAGCCTGCGCTCTCGGAGCAGGTAAACCAGGAGATCAGCACAGGTACACTAAACACACATGACTGGTCACAAGGTACTCCGGAGAGGAGGGCGGAAAACTATTCTCAAAAGCACTGAAGTGCACAGACACCCCCGAAAACATTCTGGTGAACACACCTAGTATATGCATATTAAAGGGCTGTAAACTGGCAGAGGATTTATACATCGATGAGCATGCATGCTCACATGCAATATCGCACTCTGCAGCATTGGTATTGGAAACGTTTGCTCTTAGTTTAAACAACTTTGAGGTTACCGAGACAACAGTTTCTTCACAACGGAGTACAAAAAAAGGGACGCATACTTGCATCAATATACAGCAAACAAGTGCGCTATGTAATACACGAGTGTACTAACACCGATGGAGGCACAGGTGGTCAGGCAGCAGATGGGTGAACAGATAGGGCCAAGCTGACAGGCGAATGTCAGTTGGACGAACGAGCTGACGGGTTTTTCTCTGGGCAAACAAGCGGACAAGAAAGCAGAGAGACTGACGCTCGGGGAAGATTCGACACAAAGGCGGCATGCCCATCCTCAGCCTCCGTCTCTAGCGATCATTAAGTCTCCAGTCTACACCCAGGCTGTCAGTTGTGATCACAGCAGGTGAAACGGTGACACCGTGGGCACACCAGCTGTGAACCACTGGTACCCTCTCCTCCTCTGTCTCTCCACCGCCGCTGCAACACAAACACATGCTAAACAGGCCGCAGTCGCCGCCGCCTCCCACATTCAGCTGCAAATGAGCCTGCTTTGGGCCCCCGGCCCCGTTTGATGTGATGACTATAAAGAGGATGAATTTTCATTCGCGTGGGTTTCTGAGACTCTAATGTGTATTGTTTGCAGCCCTCGCACCAAGCGTGATCTGTTGTCAGGTCTCCACACTCAGGTGTGAAGTTTGTATTGGATACACAACGAAAAAACAAAACAAAACAAAACAAAACAAAAACAACCCCCCCCAAAAACCCCAGCTCACATATATAACTGACACACATAAACACACACTCACATACATAAAGACACACACACACACAGATGCACTGTTGTTGCCGTCACCACAACCAAAAGCAAACAGTGACCAGGTGAAGCGAGTAGCCCAGTAGTTAAACTGTGTGCTGTCCACCTCAGAGACATGTGGCAGTACCGGGTAATGCCGGAGCTTTGACTCATCAGTTGTTGAATGACTGATTTGTTGATGGCAGCCTGATTCCTCCAAGTAGGTAAACCAGGAGATAAGCGCAGGCAGAGTAAACACAAACAACTGGTTGCAAGGAACAAACATGGGCAACATAGGCGGGCAAACACGCTGGCAAGCAAATGCAAGAATATACAGAATCATCACATGCACATGGACCTGAAAAGTTGACACACAAACAGATGCACACACACACACACACACACACACACACACACACACACACACACACACACACACACACACACACACACACACACACACACACACACACACACACATACAGACGGGTAAACACATGCAACATTTGCAGCAATCAACTGGTATAAACAATTTTATTACAATTTTCAGAAGGGAACTTGATCGACGTGCTACCTGCCAGAATATATTCAGGAATGTTCCTTTTGTCTGGCGGAGAGGCGACACTACACAGGCTACACAACACAATGACGAGAACAATACAACGGCAAGCCTGTTTACTGGATGAGTGACAGAGAGAGAAAGACAAGCAAAACCAAGCAAAAGCAGCGGGTTTATTTAACACCGACTAACCGGTGGATTAAAGGCTGCTCTACATTGAAGCCCACAGGCTGCCGCGAGCTGCTATCGACAGCCAGTTTCTGCTGGTCTATAGGTGGCACAGCTCACTGGTTAACACACTACCATCCCTGTTGGTCTGCCCGTACAGAGCATTGTGATGACGTAGTTGAGGTGTAGGTGTTGGTGGAGCCATGGCATTAAGAATTACAAGGCTTTCGGGGGGCGTCTGAGTAGCATAGCGGTCTATTCTGTTGCCTACCAACACGGGGATCTCCAGTTCGAATCCCCGTGTTACCTCCGGCTTGGTCGGGCCTCCTTACAGACACGGGTGGGAAGCCGGATGTGGGTATGTGTCCTGGTCGCTGCACTAGCGCCTCCTCTGGTCAGTCTGTTCGGGTGGAGATAGCGTGATCCTCCCACCTGCTACGCCCCACTGGCGAAACTCCTCACTGTCAGGTGAAAAGTAGCAGCTGGCGATGCCACATATATCGGAGGAAGCATGTGGTAGTCTGCAGCCCTCCCCGGATGGGCAGAGGGGGTGGCGCAGCGACCGGGACGGCTCGGAAGAGTGGGGTAATTGGCCGGATACAATTTGTTAGAAGAGGGAGGGGGGGAAAGAAGAATTACAAGGCTTTGCGATCATTCTCTGGTGCACTGCCTCTATATATTGGAACTGATACCGAAGCGATATATGCACAGTCGCTGTGCAACTCTTGTTTATTTTTTTATTTCCAGCTGTGTCTGAATGTGGCCCATTGATTTCCCCATTAGCCTCAGCCTACTAAGCAACCAGGCGACCGCTAATGCACTAGTCATTATGGCACCATTTCACTTAACACTTCCTCTAAAGGCAAACACAATCCATAAGAACAGTCACATGTACCCTATGGACGTGCAAGTGTTTACTTTAGAAGACTATTGAGGTCAATGTAAAAATCTAGCATTTATTCGGAGGGGGGAAAAAAAGAAGAAGATATTCAACATGTAAAGTAGAAACTTCGCAACCCTTTGGTTTACTTTATTTCCAAATGGACAAACATAGCTGTGAAGGCTTTGTTGTTCTCGCCGTGAAAACACATATCAAATGGGAAATGCAAACTGAATTGGTAAACACCCCAGCGGCCATTCAACTTTGGCTGCTAATATGAAAATTCTCAAGGCTTATTTCCTTTGAAAGACCTGGAATAACATTGAATTTAACTTGCTTCTTTTATTCTCCGGGTGAGTGTGTTTCTGCATTGTGTCTGTCACAGTGTCATTGCCGTGTCAATCCTGACTGCTTTTCTCTCAGCTACTCAATTAGGAGAGGGTTGGCTTTTCACACCCAAGCCGCTGCGGCAAGACAAACCGAAAAAAAAAAAAAAAAGAAACAAGTCAGACAAGTTTGTACTATTGACGTGACACTTCATAGTTTCCTTGTGGTCGGGGTTGGTTGGTTTTTGTTTCGGTTCTTGTGGTCCTGAATGGTATTCCTCTACAGTTTCCTTTTTTAAATGCAACGTGCCATACTGCAATGTAAGAGAGCGGCTACTTGTGATAGTTCAAATTTCAAGTTCATTTTGTTACACAAAAAAGTAAGTCTACACTCTTGTTCTCATGATGAAATGCTTGTTTTGCTGGCTCAACACGCACGTGAAACCTTTCCTTTATAAAAGCACCCTGACAAATCAAAGTGCAAGAACAGGATACATGTGCGGGAACAGTCAGTGCAGCCTGGATATGTACATCGTGTGTGCCACAGTAAAGAAGGTCTGTGCAATAGCAAGGTGACAAAGGCAACGGTATTATAAACAGTAATCTCGTGCAAATGGCAGATTGTGCAGTCAGTAACAGTATCCATGATGAGCAGGTATTGCAACAGGAAATTTGTGCAAATAGCAGATGGCGCATTCGAGGACAGCAGCCGTAATGAAACAGGTATTGTAAGCGGTAAACTTAGGCAAATAGCAGATTGTGCAGTCGGTAAAGGTAGCCATAATGAACAGCTTAACTGTGCAATGCCAATAGTGAAGGGGCAGTCTGTGATTGAGTGATCAGTTTAAGAGTCTTACGGCTTGGCGGTGGAAGCTGTCTCGAAACTTGTTGGTCCGAGACTTGACGCTCTGGTGCTTCTTGTCAGACTGAAGTACAGAGAATCAGAATCCCCTTTATTCACCAAGGTACAGTACACGCACTAGGAAGTTCACTTGGTGTTCTTCGTGCAGCTCAGTACAGTACTATGACTAAACAGAATGCCCATTAAATGCAATGCAGTGTGCAATACAACAGCGGAAACAAGATGTACAATATACAACATACAATACACAATACGAAACCAACAGAAATTTGTGCCCACGGTGGTTGGGGTCCCTGTGTATTTTGTGGGCCTTCTTCAGGCACCTGCAATAAATGTGCTGCATGGTGGGTGGGTGGATCAATGTCTGTAATGTACTCTACCGTTTACACTATCTTCTGCAAAGCTTTATGATCGAGGGCAGAACAGCTGCCGTACCAGGATGCCCTCAATAGTGCATCGGTAATACAGGCTACGATAACTGTTTGCTATTGATGATTGTCTGTTTTTCTTTGTAAATTCATTCTTACCAATTAGAATGCATGTGTCATAAAAAAAACAAAAAACAAACCCCCCCCAAAAAAATCCTTCTGCCTGTCTCACAGGTTTCAAGGGCAGCATCCCCAAACGACGATAATTACCATATATTTCAGTTGGCAACGATTTAAATCCTTGCAACCACTGAAAGTCAATTCACAGCTAATTCACCACGTTTTCATTGTAGAGGAAGAGCGCAACAAGAAAGAAATAAAGAAAGAGAAAGAAAGGGAGAAAAAAAGAAGAAGACGACAGCCAAGATAGATGCCAAGGGAATGTAGAAGGGAGAAAGAGGGCGGGCAAAGGCCCGGGCAGGGAGCGACGGAAAGAGACACATATAGAGGAACAGATCGAGAGGAGTCTCTTTTGGGGTGCAGTGGGCTGTGAGACAGGTCCATTCAGCGTGATCTAAGCACTGTGTCCTACTGCGCATCAGCGCTCTCACCCGAGGCAGCCTCCGCGGCCACAGACTTAAAGTTAACCAGTCAACTCCATTACAGTGCAGGGGGCGTGTACAGACCTGCCACACCAAAGGGATCCCGCCAGCCAGCCAAGAATATTAATTGCTTTTAAATGAAGTGGAAGTCTCTTTATTGGGTGTCTGGTGTTGGTTTGTTATCTGCGAGCTGAAAAGGCCCCTCTACTCTTTGGTGTCACCGCCTTTGAAAGAGCAACTGACTCTAGATGAGGTCATTGATCAGCAGGGGCTGTATAGTCCCAGTGGGTTTTTGTGTGTCCTGCCCCTTTAACTACCCCCCCCCCCCCATTGTACTCTGCCAATTCAATCCTCCATGCGCTGTGGTCAATAAACATTTGTTAATGACGCCTTATTCCAAGTCTGCTCTCACTCAAAAGTATGTTTACATAATTATACACACACTTAACGTGCACACTCACAAATGCATCAGCAAATGAGTAGATGTATGCGTTTTTAATCAACAGGCTGGGAATCTACTCATTTTCCAATATGCTGATGTTAGCCTCTCTTTGATACGCTGTATAATTTTTTTTACATGATGAAAGTTTACATATTAAGTTGACTAAGACAGACGTGCTCATGCATGTGAACGCCGCATACTCTCAATCTACCCTCTGGTGTGTTGTTTCGTCCTGTAGGTAATCCCCTGCTGTCTGGCTGTGAGCAAATGCATTTCCACCTGTGAGCCCCACTGGGCCCACAAAGGCTGATGTAGCTCACATCATGTTCAGCGTGTCCTCGTCTCTGGTGCCCACTGCGCTCTGCGTCTGGGGCCGAGCGTGCCGGCGGGGGGAGAGGATAGAGGACATTATCTATAATTCCCGGCGCTGTGTCTCTCAAAAGGGGCCCGGGCACCTAACAAAGCCCTGCTGCTAGACAGCGCGGTAGACGAGAAGACGAAGCTGTGGTTTCACATCCCCATGAATAAGGTCAGATATTAATCCAGCTAAGAGAAGAAAAAACATGCTACAGGTTGCTTTCTAAGCTTCCTTTGTGGGAATATTTCTTTGTGTTGCTGTCTTTCTGGCTTGTGAATAGCCACCCCCCCCACACACACACACACTTTGTCCATTGAAAAAAATGGCCTCTAAATACATGCTATTAGAATATTTGTACAGATGAGGAATAAGTTATTAGCTGCAATTACTGGTAATTTATTAGTCTAGCATAATGGACTGATTAGGCAGTGGGGCTTTTAACTTCTGAAGTAATATGGAAGACCGCCCGCCCTTAAACAGGAAAAGAAAGGCTGCCTTTATTCAAGCCATATCTCGCTATTGTACAAAGAGACACTTTATAATGGGATTGCTGGGGACTGCCGTGGACTGATCAAATCAATGTCGAATGCGTCATTTTGGTCTCATTGTGTGTATAATTCACAGGTACGGGAGATGAGAGAGGATCTTGTTTAGTGACGGGTTACTTGAAGCAGGGCACATAGAGTAGTCTGCACGTATTATGAAACCTATGTTTGGTAGAACAGGCTTGCAGTACCATACCGGATGCATATAAATTAATTACACCCCATTCAATGTGTATTCGGCATGAAAACAATTAATTTTTATTGTTAGGTTTTTTTTTTATTTTTGGATGCACGCCTGGCTCAGAATGTTAAACAGGGAAATGTTACATCCACTTCGGAAAATCACCTGTGTTTGAACTCGGAAATTGGAAACATGTCTCCTAAGTACAGGTAGTACTGGTGCTTTGTCAAAGACAATAACAAGTCCTCATTCACAATCCCTCTGAGTTTCCCAAGGACACGCTATTGTCACCAAACACACTGGCTCTGGCTGCCATGTTTCATTGCAAAGAACAATATTACTATGTCTGTTCATGGCCATGGTCTTTTTTTCTGTTTCTCTTTGTCTCCCAATTGTCTATTTTTCAGCAGGGATACTGGTAAGTCTGTGCATAAGCAACCCGACTTAATTAATACTGACCACGCGTGCATGAAGCTTTATCCATAAGTGAGGGCAGTTGTGTGTGAAAAATCAATGCCAGCATGAGACACGGCATGCAAAACAGTAACAACTTGAGGTTTTCCAACGCGTATCAGCAACACATCCTGTTTGATGCTTTGCCCCCTAAATGAAATGAAAAATCCCAGACTCCTTTGTTGCCCCACCAATTTCTTGATTTCTTAAAGGGAAGGACACACTGCATATAAATAAATAAAATATATATATATATATATATATATATATATATATATGTGTGTGTGTGTGTGTGTGTGTGTGTAAATGGTATGTTCTTTCCCGAGTAGGTTTATTGACAGCTGATGATTGCTTATGGCATGAAACAGGCTTGTACTGTCTCATAAATAATTTACTTGACTCACTGGATTATTTTGCTCCTTATTTGTTGAGCACTTTCCCTACTGTTGAGTGTTTCTTTTAACAAAGTTATATATATATATATATATATATATATATATATATAGAGAGAGAGAGAGAGAGAGAGAGAGAGAGAGCATGTTTTTTTTCAGAAACCGCCAATGGTGTTGATAAAAGTGCTCAACTCATGAAGAGCAGAATTGTCTTTGACAAAGCAGCACATATATATATATATACACACACACACACACACACACACACACATATATATATATATATATATATATATATATATATATGCTGTGCCCAACAAAGATGTGCCAACAAGGGTCTCCATGTCTATCCATGCTTGAATTGTTGGTTTAAGTTGTGCTTTATGCCTCCACATTCACCAGTGGCCACAGATGGAGCACAGCTTTGACACTGGGCCAAATAACAGGGAACAATTTAATTTTTTTTTGCCATTGGTGGCAGACAACAAGGGGGAATGCTGTCTTTTTCCCCCCCTTTCATTCCCTCTTCTCTCTTTAAAGGCCTGCCTCTTTACTTGCTTGTTGTTTATTCTAATGTGGTCTAGAGGGAGCAGCTGGTGGTGACATGGGGTTGATTATGCTGTTCCCACAGTGACATATTCAAAGGCAGTGCAGGAAGATGCCATTGTTGGCTCTGATCTGTGGATGACAGCCCTGCCTGTTGCACCAGCTCGTGGCTGGCGATCGCATGGCGAGAGGGGGACATGGCATGCATGCAGGGACATACTATATGCATGCAATGCAAGCTACGTGTGCATACACGTGCAGATCTGGACCACATGAAAATAAGCATTCACATCGTCTTAGTGAACCCATGCACCTGCATACAAATGCATTCACACAAGTCCTCTGTTAAAAGTCACAGGACAATAACGTACACGCTCGTACGGAAGAAAGCCAGCAAATGACTGACTGAGTCAGTCTCTGCAGCTACTCCATCCATCACAAGGCCCAGTTTGGATCATTTGGTTCGTAATTGCTGCCCGTAAGTGAGCCACTCCACATGAATGGAGTAAAGCAAAGCATCAGTGGCCGTGATCAGTGTCTGTTCTCAGGTAATAGCCTTCAAACCCTGCTCTCCCTCCAGCCCTCTCTCTAACTCCTTCCCTCTCAGGGGTGCTTCTCATGTTGAATGAGAGGATAAAAGTAGTGAGGGGGAAGCAGAGGGGCAGGGTGTGCAAAGAGGGGCCCTGATATAGGCGGTCCATAATTACCTGTAATGAGACTTTTGTCTTGGAGCATTACAGGGATGTTCTTGAAACCACCCTTGGGGTGCTTTTTTTGTTTTTTAGTGGGAGGAAGAACCACGTACGCCTCAAGACCTCTCATCACCCTTCTCATCCATATGTGCAGTAATAAGTAATTACTGAAGTCTCATTGAAGTCCGTGCAGTGCGTTCCCTATCTCTCTCCCTCCGGGGGTGGATGAATACCCGCCACTCACCTATTACACAAAGTGACACTCCTGGAGATCCGACATACCGTCTCAATCTTCCTCTTCAGAGCCCTCCTTCACCCCGTTTGAGAAAACAGCTGCTACGCTTTGAAGTCCGACTGGCCTCACACGAGGTCACCTCCACTGCTGCTGCTGAGGGTGTCTCCAATGGCCTTTTCATGACCTACCTATATATACATATGCATATTGAGCACTGACAAGTGTTAACGATAATAACGCCACAACAAATAACATGCAGAATGAATGGACAATGAGAACAGAATGAGGATGGAATATCATCTGTAAGCCACTGGCCGGGTATCGTGTATTCCAAGACTTCATAACGATTTCATGACGGCAATATCCCTGCAAGCAAAACGGCCACACACACACACACACACACACACACACACACACACACACACACACACACACACACACACACACACACACACACACACTCATGCACGCACACGCTTTCAGAGATGCGCACACCCGCATGTACAAAAAAACAAAAACTTAACTTGCAAAGCACTTGTATATCACGGGGACACAGATCTGTTTCTTTTCTTCCCGATTCTCCATCAACTTGTTTGCAAGGCTTTGAGGTCTTATCCTAGCCGGTGGGTATCATGATTATAACAGGAAGCAAAAACATGAACGCCATGATATGATGGAGTGGAAATATAGTTGATATTCAAAATAACTTGAAATCTTGCTGCGGTGGTGCAGGCAAAGCATTCACTTTATTAGAGAAATCTTAAGGGCCGACGGCATTGATGGCAGCAGGAGACACCATGCTGGAGTTAGCTTTCAGGTGTGTGTGCGTGTGTGTGTGTGTGTGTGTGTGTGTGTGTGTGGGTTTGTTTTGACTCACTGAGACCCCTACCAGACTTCTTGTCATAGTGGATAATGACCCTTGGTGACCGCACACGTGCTCTGACCACACCCACTCACACTATATAAACACACACACACACATACACACACACACAAACAAACAAACAAGCAGCTGTGGGAGTTGGCCTTGTCATTATTCCTTCTTTTCTGCTTCATTTTTTGTTTTGGGCTTTTTTTTTTTTTTTGATTGAGAAAAGTTGCATTGCCGCGTGGCTCTCGAACTGCGGTTGGAGAGTGAGCGTGCCATGTGGATCCGTTCTCAGTGTCCACTCAGCACGGGGATTAATTTGCATTCCTTTGTGTGAGAATAAAGGACACCTATTCTGAGGACAGAGTTTACCAGCTGCCATCCAGAACTAGTCCTTATTAGAGCCCTGCTGTTCCTCTGAGAACGCCGGCACATGTTCAACACACGCTGTCTCCCTCGCGCACGCATACACAGAACGTCTCATACAAGGGCACGTGCACCCCCACAGTAACAAATTATTCATAAACAAATGAATTAGCGCCGACGTAGTTGCACAAAAGGAAACAAACAGACACTCACTCCACATGCAGACTCTCAGAGGATCCAAGTAGCGATTAACAACACCAGTGGCAATCATCCACAGGCACTGAGGAGCGGTACGAGGTCACCGCCTCACAGCCTCGCTAATGTTGCACCATCAGGGTGTGCTCCTCGCTTATGCACAATGAGCTTCCCGGAAAAATAACTATACGCATAACATATATCTTGATAACGACATAATGTTCATCGTAAGCTGCCAACAATTGGTAACACTTTATAATTTTTGTTTATAAGCCATTCACAAGCAGTTAGTTAATGATGAATTGAACTTTTTGGGGGGGGGGGTTTCCCCTCTTTTTCTCCCCAATTGCATCCGGCCAATCAACCCGCTCCCCCGAGCCGTCCCGGTCGCTGCTCCACCTCCTCTGCCGATCCGGGGAGGGCTGCAGACTACCACATGCCTCCTCCGATACATGTGGCGTCACCAGCCGCTTCCTTTCACCTGACAGTGAGGAGTTTCACCAGGGGGACGTAGTGTGTGGGAGGATCACGCTATTCCCCCCAGTTCCACCCCCCCCCGAACAGGCGCCCCGACTGAACAAGGGAGGCGCTAGTGCAGCAAACAGGACACATCCAGCTTCCCACCCGCAGACATGGACGCCCAACCAAGCCGGCGGTAACACGGGGATTCAAACCGGCGATCTCCATGTTTGTAGGCAACAGAATAGACCACTATGCTACCCGGACGCCTCTGATGATTTGAACATTGATTACTTATTACTTATTATATCAGAGATGTTAGAATCTAATTAAAAAATGGGTAAAACTGTAGAAAAAGCGGCCTAACGTTCCAGTCCATAGGTTTCAGCACTCGGCAGAAGCTGCAGGGGCTCATCCCCGGGTAAAAATGCAGAATAATAAAAGTAATCAGATCCTAACATCTATAATATAATAAGTAATTAATGTTTAATTCATCATCAACTAACTGCTTGTGATTGGCTTACAGACAAAAGTTGTAAAGTGTTAGCCGACAGTTCACCACATGGTTTCTGGTCAAAATGTCCCACTTCACATCTCTTATTATGAGTTCCCCCGGATACATGTCCAGGGCAAATTAACCTGCAAACACAATCCATGCATTTGTGTTGCCTCAACAAAGCGACAATGACAACAACAACAACAACAAAAATACATCTCATGAGAACTTGGTAGTTTTTCATGGCTTTCTTCCTGGCCTTACATCACTGTGTCTTGCAGGATGAGTTCTTAGTCGTTGAAAGCCAGCCGGGCAAGCGACGACAGAAAAAAATCCATTTAACAGCTGAAAGGGTTTCAATTATCTTGGCCTGTCCAGCATATAGTAGAATGAAGAAGTAGAACTTCAAAGAGCAAACACAATAACATTTCGCACTGCAGTAGTGTGACTTTAGCTGAACTACTACAAAAAATAAAATAAAAAAGAGGTACCTTTGAATAACAAACTTTCGGTAATTTCATCCCCCATTCATGTTAGGGTTTCTAATTGAAAAGTATGCTCTTGAGCAGTGTTCATAATGCAAAGAGGGGGGAAGAAAGCAAACTGATGGAAGCAAGTAGAGAGGAAGTTAACATGTAGGTCGACATTCCTCTGCTGGTAGGATGGTGACGTATGGTCACTATGGTCACTAGGCTTGCATAAATAGTCCTCCATGCCACTTCTGTTTATTATATTTGTGTGCAGACATAGGTGTGTTGTGTTCATGTGTACGTACATAAGTGTGTGTGTGTGTGTGTGTGTGTGTGTGTGTGTGTGTGTGTGTGTGTGTGTGTGTGTGTGTGTGTGTGTGTGTGTGTGTGCGTGAGAGAAATCTGAATATGGTGATGCCAGTGGTCTGGGCGGCATGTGTTCTTGGACCTTCGAATTTTTGGCCCCAGGGTCCAGATCAGATCCTCAGGCACTAACCGGCATCTGTTAAACAGAGCTGCTCTGCAGCATCTGTGACCCCTCTTTTCCCCATTACACACACACACACACACACACACACACACACACACACACACACACACACACACACACACACACAGAGAACAAGGGAGGAAAATTGATAAGATGGCCAGATAGATGAACAGCAAATCTGAACGGAGATAGCGTCTGCTACAATACCTCTCAGAGCATTTAAAATAGTTAGCAAGATGGGAAAAAAAACTTAAAGATGAACAAACCAGTTAAAGTGGCTGCTTGAAGGGAAGATTGCCAGCTTATGAGCTTGCCTATGTTAGTATGGGATTGAAACAGAGTCCCTTCGCTGCTGTGTGTGGCTTAAGTGTGTGTGTGTGTGTGTGTGTGTGTGTGTGTGTGTGTGTGTGCTTGTGTGTGAAGTGGTGACTGATTCAGGTCCATGTAATGTGTTTTTATGCTCCTCGTCACTCCCTCTTCTTTACGTCTCCCTTTGGACTATACATCCACGAGCTCCCCTTCATCTATTTTGCATTAATTGCACCTCTCTGAATTCTTCATCTGTTGTACAGAAGATGAGCATGATGCCCAATTAACAAGGAACAATAATGGCACTTAAATAATATCATCTGCAAGCTAACACTCAAGTACGCTTCTGAGTTGTGCTAGTGCTGAACAAAAATGCTAAAATGAAAGATAGATGGTAATAATTTTTGTCATTATGTGAGCTACCATTAGTTTATAAAGGTCATAATTGAAAAACAAAGTGTTCTTGTGAAGCAAGAATGACAGCAGCAAATAATAGACACCATAGCATGGGCCGTCTCTGTCATTTGTCTGTTATCTGCTGATCATTTCAATTCCCCGACATTGAGCAGACTGCTTTCTTGGTCATACTAGATTGTTAGCATTTTCATATTCGAAAGGAAGTTGCGCTCTTGTTTGTGAACTGTTTTCAGTGACCTTACTGGCCTTGCTACACTGACCAGACGCTCCACTGCAATCTGCAGAGAGGGTTCACACTGTTTGCATATCTCTGAAGTGCAACACCTTTGAAAGTCAACAGGGTGCAGAGGACCTTGACACTGGGTACCGCCACAGCCCTGGCCATGTCTCCAGTTGTTTCCCGTGTTTCTATATGAGTATGTGTGTGTGTGTGTGTGTGGGGGGGGGGCATGGCTTCGTTCCCTGGCACTCTCCGGCTCCCTCCTGATCAACTCAACAGTATATCTACTCCGGTTCTCCATCCACTCATCACCAGATCACTGTTTCAACCACTGTGGTAGTCTGTCGTTCTCGGCTGCTCTGCAGTGGTTTATTCAGAGTTATTCCTCGTGTTGTTTGCATGACCTTTATCCACTGTCTCCTTGTGCTTCCAGGATCACTATTGTCCGGTTCTCCTGCCTGCCTGTTTATCCTCTACCAGCCACGCTCACTTCCTCATCCAGCTGTCCAGCTCAGTCCAGCTCTGCCACCCACCATCACCTCTCTACTCTCCGCCTTGCCTGCCATCGTCATTCCTCTTTATTTCTGCAATAAACCCATTTTACATAACTTAATTCCATCGTCTGTATCTACATTTGGGTCCTCTACTGATCATAACAGGGTACATCTGGTGCGATGGTTTGAATATCTGACAAGGAAGTTCATCGCAGAATTTTGTCATAGACTATTTTATGTGTGTGTGTTGTTGAAACTGTTCTTATGTACAGAGTCTCAGCCTTTACCTTCTGCAAGGTATTGAAATGTGAACCACAAAAAGCATGGGGAGAATGGGACGTGAGTCAACCAAGGTATATATACCTGGACACTTGAAGCCCTTCTCATATAAGCCATCAAATAATTGTGCTAAAAAAATCAGCTTGATGGAACACAATAAAAAAAAAAGACTTCTACCTTTTGGCATCACACACAGCATAAGATCAACTTCTTGAATCAGATTTCCCCCAGTCACAAAGACGAAGCTGTTGCTAAAACAGATGCAAATGGAGGGTTGTCTCGCCTAAAGTAAACATCATCTATTCCCAAGCTAACGGGGTGGTATAGGACTGCGTGGTATAAATAGGGTCGGTTTCCTCTTCTCTGATTTTATTTTTTTTATTTTTTCCCACCATTATTCCGATTGTGGAATAGTCAGGGCTGAGAGAGGGGATATGTGATGGGGTATGACCGCTGTCACAATACAGACAACAGAAAGGCTTGGTGAAAAATGTAATTTCCCTCCTTCTGTAGAGCAGCTGAAAGAAAGAAGAAGGAGGAAAAAAAAAGAAGAGAAGAGAGCCCAACAGAATTATTTGCCTTCAACTACTAGAGCTTGTGGTAATTACTATAATGATGTCTCCAAGTCAAGACACAGCCAGTACCACAATCACTCAGAAGCGGTCATGAAATAAGATTTCAGAGGGCATACAAGGCAGACACAGTCACCTCATTAATATACACTCAATATCCAGAAGAAAGGACAGAGAGCCGTTTACAGGTCTTCCCCAACATGCAGGAAGGCAGACAGTTGTCTGGATCTGGTCAATATATCAGGAGTGACGATGATAAAATCAAAGATGAACTCATACTGAGAAAAATGAAAATGACCAAATGAAAACAAACACGCTACGGGGGACACATCCCGATCTGCTTCATGCTCAAAATACTGTCTCACACAATGGATAGCACCTTTACATTTGTGAATGATATGAAGAGATGAATGGATGCGAACAGGAAAGACATTCAACTTGTCGGTGCAAGGACGATAGAAAAAAACTTGGGAGTGCATTTACTTTATAATGTAAAACCTATATGCCATTTTACTACGGCAGACCAAAACGAAATGATATCCTGTGCAAGAAAAGGAGCATCTTCTTTGTGATTTCGTGACTGGCTGGAGAAGACACGCCGGACATGCACGGATAGCAGGCCACTGATATGCACAGATGTTCCCCCTCACAGCCACAAGCATGTAACCACAGCCAGTGGTTTGCTCTTGCCTGGCGTTGGGCTGCACAGCTTGCCTCTTGGTCCTTCCACATAATCTGCAGCCGTGTTTGATTCTGATATGTACTGAAAGCCCGGGGACACACATAGCTGCAGCCACATCAATGCGCTTCGCCAGGTTTTCAAGTCAGGGACACGTCTTCTTATAATTACTACCTATATGTTATTTTTGTTGTTTCAGGGAAACAAGTCGTCATGGCACACGTAGGACAGCCCATCTCCGGGTTTTGTGGCTTTTTGCGATCCTCCCTCCTTTTGTCCTCCTTCTCAGTCCTGTGAGAGCGAAGAGGGCCACAGTCGGGAGGGGTGGGAGTGGGTGGGTGAGTGTGGGGGGGGGGGCATGGTGGGGGCCGCAATGATCTGCAAATCATTTATTTACGTTTGGCATGTGCATAATGAGGCAGGGAGCCAATAGCAGCCCTGGCTGGCCGGAGACAGGGTGGCATGCCTTCAGTTTTAATGGGCATGCTGAGGAAACTTCCAATCCTTCTTGACATTTCTCATAGCGAAATAAACGTGCTCTGGGTCAGAGTGTCTATTAGGAAAATAAGAGACGAACAAGTCAATTATACTTCAATGACTGCATAGCCAGGGGACCTCATTAACATGATCAGGAAGGTCCATGCTGCAGGAGCCCTCTCCTGTGTGTAACTCCTGATTAAGTTGTGGAAGAATGACATGGCCTTTTTTTTCTCACTTCATGTAGAAAATGAGAGAAATAAAAAAAACAACAAACAAACACAAAAACCACAAATATATTCAAACGTACATAAGTACACACACACACACACACACACACACACACACACACACATACACACACACACACACACACACACACACACACACACACACACACAGAAAAGACGGGCACATACACAGAAAAGCTGCACACAGGCGGAGTGTTAAAACAACACACACGGGAGATATTGCCAGGACGTAGTGTCTGGCCAGCCATCCAGAAATCGTTGACACATTCAAAAAAAGTGAGAGGCACACTCCATCAGAGGTTTGCGAGGAGGTCCGAGCTGCTCATAGGGTCACAGAAGTAGAGGCATTGGGAAAACATTTGTGGCAGGGGATGTTGCGAGCTGTCATACACAGCCTGGACGCATGGCCTTGGGTTGCAAGTGGAGAGTATGGGGGGGGGGGTTGCACGAGCGGGCAGGGCGTGGGCTGAGGCAAAGGCGCGGGTTAAAAAAAGCAGAGCCTGGGGTTTGGTGGGCAGAATGGTGCATGTTTTTTTTTCCCTCTTTTCCTCTCTGCTGGCTTGTTTTCTCGGCGAGTACACTGCGATCTGTTGACGTTGATGGGATGCATGCAGACAGGGCACAGGGAGCACGGCTTGTCTTTCCTAGTGCTTGCATAGTGTGCATCATATCCAGCCACTGCTAAGCCAAGGCTCTAATTAATTCATATAAGTGCACGTCTGGACCAGTGGGAATTGATAAGCAGTCGTCTTATCAGCAACAAAAGTACCATTTACCTTCTTTTTCTTTTTTTTTTTACTGAAATATATATTTAATCATCTCATATTTACACATTTATGCAGTGACTGTGTAGCCTTAAAACGCCAGCATTGCAGAGCTGCATGCTAGTCCTTCCTTCAGTTATTTAATCTGAACAATAATTATGAGCCAAGGATAATAAAGGTAGTAAAGAATAAATGATACAATTAAATAGCATAGGTAGCAAAACATTTATTAACTGTATTTGTAAGAGACTATACGCAAGTGAATTATTTAAATGTAATTTTATTTTGCAGTCTGGTATCCAAATTTTAGTGACTTGGAGAGCCTGAGGTTTCATTTGGGGTCTGTGGCATATATAAAAAAAAAACCTTGTTCTGAGTCTAAAACATGATATACAATAAACATCTTACCTAACTTTGATAGGGAACATGTGGTTTGCTCAGTGATCAAATACTTAATTACTTTCCTGTACATCTGTAAATAATAACACATGGATCCTTTGAGGAATTGAGAATTTGCGATCAGATGAAGCTAATATTTTTCATCATGTGAATCATTTGTGCACTCACACAAAACCTATTTTATTGTCATTGCACAATATGGCTCTTTTGAAACAAACAGGGTGACAAACAAGGGTGGATGTGGAACAGACAATAACAGGCCACACCAAGCAAACACAAAGGCATCCCATAAGGAAAGGTCTAGGCTATATCTGCTTGCATACCTCCATTATTGCTCTCTGAAACATGAATGATTTGATTATTTGATGACAGCTTATTTCCTAAATTCGTTTCGGCACCATATGTGTCTAATATGTGGCTGTCCCCACATACGAATGCCTTGCCCTGGGGTCTATGAAAGGCCATGCAGTTCTCATACCTGGGGGGAGGATAGGCTTGCGAGCTCAGACATGCATACCGCTCTGTGCAAAAGCGCATCGGACCGAAATCAAGTGCATGTTCAAGGAAACATATTTTTTTTATTTTTTTTTTAGTGTTATCCCTCTCTCTATCTTTTTCATTAGGAATTAATAATGCTGCTTGAGGCTAGAAGTGCAGTTTTTGGATGTCTTGGCCTCAGCAAACCTACCAAATCAGGCAGAATAAAGGCACGGGGAGTCTTTCTTCCATCATTTTAAATGCCTTCCAACGGAAGGATTCTTGTTATCATAATTGGTTCCCAACTCATGTCCCTAGCAGGAATCCCAAAACAAGAGCAAGCTTTTCAATGCAAAGAAACTTTAACCAGCTTTACAACCCGTGTCTCATCACTCTAATTGGTTCTTTAGCTGATCTCCTGGAGGACAGTGTAGCCCTGATGCTAATCATGTTAGCTTCAACCCACAATACCGTGCACAGACACCAAACTAATTAAACTGGGCCCTAGTTTTACAGACTACAAAGAATTGTCTAAGTCTGGAGACCGTTTGTTTTTTAAAATTCTAAACCAGTTTATAATGGTAAAAATAATTTTGTTTTAACAACTTTGTTTTAATAATTGGTGCACGTTAGAACTGCATTCATTTATTGATTATCTATCTGGAAAAGTATGAACTGATGTTAACTAATCGATAAATGACAAATACTTCAGCTGATATAGGCAAGGCAAGTTTATTTGTATAGCACTTTTCATACACAAATGGCAATTCAAAGAACTTTACAGAAATTAAAATCGGCAAAAAAAATTAGATTAAAGATCAGATGAATGAAAATGAAAAGGCAGAGATACAGTACAGAGCCAAATATTTTAAAAACGAAAATAAAAAGTCATTGTCACGCCAGACAGGGCAGAAAATATAGAAATTAAAATCAGTTAAAATTGAAGGTTAAAGAGCAAATGGTTTTAAGACAAAAATGGAGGGATTTTAAGATAAATCCATTTTATTTTGTCATCGTATTCTTACAATGAATGTGTTCTCTGCATTTAACCCATCCTATTGTATAGGAGCAATGGGCAGCTGCAGCGCCCGGGGACCAACTCCAGTTCTTCTTTCCATTGTCTTGGTCAGGGGCACAAGCAGGAATAGTAACCCTAACAGACTTAAAAGAAAAGAAAAGAAAAAATAAAAGAATTAAAAAAAATACATTTAAAGGTGATGTGTAGTGCTTTACAAGTGAGTTAAGTCAAAGGCACAGGGAAACGGGTACATCTAGTTTTGATTTGAAGGAGTCTACAGTGGAAGCATGTCTAACATCTTCAGGGAGCTGGTTCCAGCGGTGTGGGGTGTAAAAGCTGAAAGCTGCCTCACCATGTTTAGATCTAGTTCTGGGCATTATTAGGTAGATGACCTGCCTCTGAAGATCTGAGAGGTTTACTTGGCTTATTCTCTTCTAACATCTCTGAGATATATTTTGGTCTGGCGATTTGTAGATGGGTCTTCTTCTTCTTTCAGCTTGTTCCCTGTTTCTCAGGGGTCGCCACAGCAGATTGCATAGTTTCCACTGGTACCCTGTGAGGGCACAGCACCAACGGTGGTTGTTGTTAACCTGGGCCTTGACCGATCCGGGAGTGAGCCTCGACTGATCCGGTATGGTCTTGCCAATCCGCATAATGATGTGGCAAAATTTTACATCGGATGCCCTTCCTGACACAACCACTAACCCTATGGACAGGAGCACAAGTAAAGTGCTGGATGCCATCCCAGTATTCATGGACTTGCACCCATGCCTGTTGCCATGATTTGTAGATGAGTAAAAGCACTTGTTCTCCCCATGTCTGCGTGGGTTTCCTCCAGTTTCCTCCCACAGTCCAAAGACATGTAGGTCAGGTGAATCGGCCATACTAAATTGTCCCTAGGTGTGAATGTGTGTGTGTGTGGGCCCTGTGATGGACTGATGGCCTGTCCAGGGTTTCTCCCCGCCTGCTGCCCAATGACTGCTAGGATAGGCTCGCTCCAGCATCCCTGCGACCCTGAGTAGGATAAGCGGTTTGGATAATGGATGGATGGATGGATGGATGGATGGGTGGATGTACAGATAGCTGAAAGTAAGTGCAGGGCTCTAAGCAATGGGGTTACATGTTCACTTTTCTTGGTGGGCAGCTGCCGAATCGTCTTCTTGGGAAGACTGGTGAAGAGGCTGATGCAGTAGTCCAACCTGCTGGTAATGAATACATGGACGGGTACCTCTAAATCTTGTTTGGATAGGAACGCCTTGATTTTACAGTATTTCCTATATGAAAATAAGATGATTTGGCTATTGCTTTGACATGGCTGCTGAAGCTGAGGTTGGAATCCAAGATAACACCCAGGGTTCCTGGCTTGACTACTAGTTTTTACAGATTTGGCATTGAGATAGGCATTTAACTTAAGTCTCTCTTCTTTGCTACCGAATAGAATGACCTCGGGTTTGTCTTTGTTAAGTTGAAGGAAATTTTGGCACATCCAGTTGTTGATTTCCTCTATGCACTGGTATAGTGTTTCTATGGGGCTGTAGTCATTTGGTGAAAGAGCTATGTAGATCTCGGTGCCTTCTGCAGAGCTGTGGTAAACAATGTTGTTGTTTTGCAGGATTTGGCCTAGTGGGAGCATGTAGAGGTTGAACAGTACGGTGCAAGGGTTGACCCTTGGGGCACCCCATATGTCATAGCTGTCCACTCCAATTTGTGGCTTTCAATGGCAACAAAGTAGCACCTTTCTTCTAAGCAGGATATGAGCCATCCAAGGACTGTCCCCGATAGTCCCACCTATTTTTCTATTCTTTCTTGTATTGTGTGATCAACTGTGTTGAAAGAAGCACTGAGGTCAAGTAATACTAGCACTGATATTTTGCCTGCATCATTATTCAGTTGAAGGCCGTTTAATTCCTTTGTTGGCATAGTTTTGGTGCTGTGATAAGGCCTGAAGCCTGACTGAAATTTATCCAGTATGTCACTTGAGACTAGGAAACTGCTCAGATGGTTGAAGACAATATTCTCTAAAATCTTGCCTATGAATGGAAGATTTGAGATGGGCCTATAGTTTAGTATATTAGCCTCTAAATGGTTTTTCTTCAGGAGTGGCTTAACAACTACAGTTTTCAGTGATGAGGGGAAAGAGCCAGATGCAAGTGAGCTATTCACTATTTTCAACAGATCATGTCCTAGGCAGCTAAAATCATTTTTAAACATGCTGGTGGGTACAGGGTCAAGGCAACAGGTGAAAGGTTTTAGATGATGCACAGTTTCTTCAAGCGTTTTGTAGTCATGTGGCATCCGGGTAGCGTAGCAGTCTATTCTGTTGCCTTCCAACATGGGGATCGCTGGTTTGAATCCTCATGTCACCTCCGGCTTGGTCGGGCAGCCCTACAGACACAATTGGCTGTGTCTGTGGGTGAGACGCCGGATTTGGGGTTTATGTCCTAGTCGCTGCACTAGCACTTCCTCTGGTAAGTTGGGTGCCTGTTCAAGGGGGAGGGGGAACTGGGGGAAATAGTGTGATCCTCCCATGCACTACACCCCCCTGGCGAAACTCCTCAATGTCAAGTGAAAAGAAGTGGCTGGTGACTCCACATGTATTGGAAGAGGCATGTGGTAGTCTGCAACCCTCCCTGGATAGGCAGAGGGGGTGGAGCAGCTTGGAAGAGTGGGGTAATTGGCCGGATCCAATTGGGGAGAAAAAGGAGGGAAAATTTATATATCAAGATAGAACTAGAAAAATAAACTTTTAATAATAATAATAATAATAATAATAATAATAATAATATATATATAGTTTTGTAGTCAATGGGTTAAAGTCTGACATAAGGACTTGGGTTAGCATTTCATTATTTAGCATGGAGTTGCCAACGGCCAATCTGATGTTTGTATTTTTTTCCTGTGAAGAACAGTGCAAAGCCGTTACATTGTGTAGCTGAGAGTAGCTCTGAAGGTATCTGATATGGGGAATTTGTTAGCCTCTCAACAGTTGCAAATAGTATGTGCGTATTGTTTGTGTTGCTCTTAATAATATCGGAGAAGAACATTTGCCGAGCCTTTTTTATTTACGAGTTGTAGATACGCAGCCTATCTCTGAAGATGTCAGAATGAATCTGAAGCTTAGTTTTCCTCCACATACATTCAGCCTTTCTACACTCTCTTCTTTGGAATTGAATTGTCGAGCTTTCTCCGTGGTGCTTTCTTTTAGCCTTTAAAAGGTTCTATGGTATCCAAGGAATTTGTGATTTTAGATTCAAAGCAGTCAATGAGGGTGTCAAATGATCCTGTGAATGAACTTGGTATCCTTGATACAGCCTCCCTAAAGAGATCATTGGTTTCACTATTTTTGTGCCTTTTCTTGGCATACGTTCCCAATAGGTTTGGAAAAATTGAGATACCTGTATCTCAAAGAAAATACAAGCGTGATCAGAGACCAAAGTCCTTGAAAGTAATGTGTGGGATGTTGAGTCCTTAAGTGGTGATTAAGTCCAGTGTGTGTCCTCTTGAGTGTGTTGGGCCTTCCACATGCTGTTTTAAATCAAATGTGTCAAATACTGATAGAGTTCTTTGGTAGAACTGTCCCTGAGGTTATCTATATGCCACCCAGGAGATAACCTGTGCGGCATGACTCAGGAGGTAGAGCGGTTCATCTAGTAATCGGAAGGTCACTGGTTCGATCCCCAGCTCCTGCGGAGAGCATGTCTAAGTGTCCTTGAGCAAGCCACTGAACCCTTAACTGCTCCTGATGAGCAGGTTGGCACCTCGCATGGCAGCCTCTGCTGTCAGTGTATGAATGTGTGTGTGAATGGGTGAATGTGAGGTATACACTGTAAAGCACTTTGAGTGGTTGGTTGACTAGAAAAGCACTAAATACAGTCCATTTACCATATGTATGATGATGATCTCTGTGAGGTTATCATTGAAGCTAGAGGAATTCTTAGGTGGTCCGTTACTAAAATGTGTGGGGCACCTTTTAGTTCAATGCAGAGGTATTCAAAAGAAATTGCAATTACAAAATAGTATCTGTTTACATTGGAAAGCATTTTCAAATAAGGCAGCAATTCCACCACCTTTTCTGTTGGCTCTACAGACATTGATAAAGAAAAAAATCGGGGGAGCTTATTCATAGGGGACTGTTACACTGTTACAGTGATCTAACCATCTTTCATTTAAGAGCATAAAACTAGATGTGTTGCAATAAGATCATTTATTAAAATTACTTATTGTTGAGTGATCTAACACTTAAAAGAGCTAATTTTGTGATGCTGGTAGTCTGTCCTGGAGCTGTCCAGGGTTTATATGTGATAGTAGGTTGGCGGAATTTGCTCTGTGTGCTGATTGGGCTTTGACCTTTCTAATACTGCTAACAATTGATATAGGGAGAGGTTAAGTTGACCTGGGTACCTGCTTTTTCTGAACAGGTATGTGCACATCAGTGCTATTTCTGCGGGGACCCAGGGCATATCAGTGCTGTTGATGAAGGCAAGCTATGGACCGGAGAACTCTGCCAGGAGAGCGGGATGGTGGAGGTGGCCTTGCAGATTGGACTAGTTCTTGCCTTGGTGGCATCTGAAGACTTGCAATGGTGCAGACTGAGAGCTTTTTTCCAGCAGCCACTCGATCCTCCATCTCTTTTGTGAAAACCAGAAGCGGAGAGGAAGGCGATTGGGAGACTGTGGAGGGGAAGGGGGAGAGGGATGGAGGGACCAGTGGGTGGGAGTCTCCTGGTGCGAGGGGTAAGAGGAGATATGTGGTCCTGGAGCTGGGTCTCTGAGTGGTAAGTAGGTAGGATGTCGATCATTGGAGTGTCCTGGATGCCCATTCCTTTGAGGGAGAAGGGCTCTGGCTTGGGAGGTGCATCGACCACCGCTAGCTAGGGGTCTCCGCAGCTGGGCTTGGCAGTTGTCCCATCATCAGTTTGGCAGCGTACATTGTGGCTGGGCCTTGGCCTTGGGAGGTGCCCCTCGGGGGGGGGGGTTATTGAAGTCGTGAGCAGAAAAAGAAAGTTTGTTTGACAATACTTTCACTCCGTTAATGTTTCGGTGGATATAACTGATATAACGGACGACATAATTGATATATCACAAATCGAAGTTGATATAATTGCTCGGTAGATAAGAAAATCAAAAAAGGTTTGTTGTTCATGTAGCGCCCTAAGGGTTGGGTGAGAAGCATTAAAGGCATTGAAGGGGGGCAGGAGAGGGAAGGACATCTAGGTCATGGAGGTACTAACAAGAGGTCCTCACCCCCGCCTTGTTACGATTCCATCAACCTATTCCCCTCCCATTCACTCCTCACCTAAGGAGGAACCTGACGACTCACCGGTTGCTTCCCTGGAGGTCAAAGGGCATGTCACCGGGAATACACAGTTTTACTAATACTCCGACCCTTATGATTTTAACTTTGCTAAAGAAAGAATGGCGAGATGGGTTCCAAGTGATGCCGGTGACCTCGGGAATGGTCACAGTCATGAAAACACATTCATTCCTATTGAAGCATCCCATACAGTGCAAGGAACTTAATAGTTATACAGACAAATTCCCTCAAGGATTAAGAAATTGCAAAGCAAAAAGGCAATTTTGATTATTTTTCTGCTCTTTCAAAGAACTTTTTCAACAATTGAAAGACACTGGCCTTGCTAATTCGCCACTTTTAAATGAAATCAATTTATGAGGTAGGGAGGAGGTCATTCTGTGGTCCTCTGACACAAGTATTCCTTTATCTAACTGCAAATAAAGCATATGACTGCTTCAAGGTTTGTATGACAACAACATTTCCACAGCAAAAATAATACAACAGGGGCTCCTTCAGATACTTTTGACCACAGCTAAATGATTTATGAGTTTTACCTGACCGTGTCCACCAAATTAGTTTGAGAAAGCCATTAAAGGTCATGTTTCTGAATATGATTGTGGGTATATTGTATGTACTGTGTGTGTATGTATGTGTGTGTGTGTGTGTGTGTGTGTGTGTGTATGTGTGTGTGTGTGTGCGTGTGTGTGTGCGTGTGGGTGGGTTGGGGTGGATTGGGAAAGGAGGGTGGCTGTGATGGACCTGTGAGTAAAGCTTTGTGGTCTTCTTCCTGTTCATTTAGCTTGGCTTAATGGCCTCTGTGCTACGCCACAGAGCCTTTTTTCCTCCATACTGCCAGCCAAAGATGAGGCCAACACCACCCAATTGTAAATATTTAGACCTGTGCACCCACCCCTTAGGCGACAAAACAAGCTCTTAAGCTGATATACTGTCCGTCATCAAAGCCATACAGCGCCTCTCTGCCACCTCTGAAAACCTGTCTTTTGCAGATGGAGGAAACTGGTGTAAATAGAAGGACAAAAGGCTACAGCAGGGAGGAGAAGGATTGGTTTCCTTCTCTGTCTAACTAGTGTCATACTAAAGGTTGCTGCTGGCTCAGATATCTGCTGGGAGACACCTCTGGATGTGCTCCGACAAGAAGCTGAGATATGGCTGACTTCACTCCTTACACATCTCTCCACCAACGACAAATGCGAAAGAAAAGACAGCAATTCAATTTCTTCTCGCAATCCTCACTTTGCACCGCCTTGAAAACACCGTTCCCTGATCAGTCTGGTGGCTCACTTCAGTTTACACAAAATTTACATTTGAGGAAGTAAACAAGGGGGGCAGAGAAAACTCAAAAACGTACACGAGCGGAAGACCCAAATCACCAGCAGAAAATAATTTGCTGACTTTTTTTTTTTTTGACAGACTTTCATGTGGGTGATCAGCTTGTCTGTGACTATCTAGCAGAGCTTGTTACTGTGGGGTACTGAAGCGTATAACATTCATCCCTTCAGTAACCTCTGAGTCATACCAAAGCTGCTGTGTTAGGAACAGAGCACAGCACGAGTGCCACTATGCTCTCTCACGGCAGGTTGTTGTACCCTGCCTCCCTGGCATCTCCACACATGAAATGTTTCAGGACCCCCCCCCCCCATCTCTTGTCAAATTGTGAAAGGTGTGCACATGTTTTTGTGTATATTTGCACAACTGGTATACTTTGCTGCCAGTCTGCCAGCAGTACGCTACAGTAAAGAGGCTGACCAATGGGATGTCCGGGGGGTTTGCCTGAGATTTGATGAACCACTGCAAGATTATGACATGAACAATGCGTGCATGAGTTTGAGCAAAATATTCACAATATATTCTACATAACCTCAGTTCAGTAATGCCACTTCCAAATAATTTTGATTTTACAATTGTTAGTTGCTTATAAACTGAAACACTCCTTCATGTTTTCCATGTGGGAAATCAGCCATGAGGCAAATGTAGTATCAGCATCACGTAAACAGCTTTTGTGTTTTAGCGGCGTCCGGGTGGCGTGGTGGTCTATTCCATTGCCTAAAACACGGGGATCGCTGGGTTGAATCCCCGTGTTACCTCCAGCTTGATTGGGCGTCACTACAGACACCGTGGCCGTGTCTGCGGGTGGGAAGCCGGATGTGGGTATGTGTCCTGGTCGCTGCACTAGCGCCTCCTTTGGTCGGTCGGGGCGCCTGTTTGGGGGGAGGTAAACTGAGGGGAATAGCGTGATCCTCCCACGATCTAAATCCCCCTGGCAAAAAAAATCCTCACTGTCAGTTGAAAAGAAGCTGCTGGCGATGCCACATGTTTCGGAGGAGACGTGGTAGTCTGCAGCCCTCCCTGGATCAGCAAAGGGGGTGGAGCAGCGACCGGGACGGCTCAAAAAAGTGGGGTGATTGGCCGGATACAATTGGGGGGGGGGGGGTCCAAATACCAAAACAAAACAAAAACAAAAAAAACAGCATGTGTAATAAACAACAGATGTTTTATAACTGACCACTGTGTCTTCTAACAGTATACTGATGTTTGTAAGGCAACAAGATACGTTTTCCTCCATCAAGGACATTCCATTAAATGCTTTTTAAGGAATGGCGACCAAAGGAGATCATGTATAATCCGTCCCTGTATTATACCGATAATAACAACAGCAATTATAATGATAATAAGGAGAGATGTCCCGATACCACTTTTTCCCACTTCCAATACGATACCGATACCACAGCTTTGGTTATCTGCCGATACCGATATTTTGTTTTACTCTTGTACTACTACTTCTACTACTTTCAGTTGCTCCCATTAGGGGTCGCCACAGCGGATCATGTTTCCATCTCTTCCTGTCCTCTGCATCTCCCTCTATCATGCCAGCCACCTGCATGTACAAATAATAAAATAATACTACTAATAATAAAATACACGGAAGCCCTTTGCTTATGAAAGCCAATT
Organism: Lampris incognitus; assembly: GCF_029633865.1. Lineage (NCBI taxonomy): Eukaryota > Metazoa > Chordata > Actinopteri > Lampriformes > Lampridae > Lampris > Lampris incognitus. The sequence continues at coordinate 22,256,553 of NC_079219.1, read as the reverse complement.
ACCAACCTAAAAACATCTCACTCAAATGGAGAACAAACGAATACTTCCCCAATATATAGTCCACAACAACAGCTGGATATGAACGACTGCCACCTTTTATTCAAACACTACAAAAAAAAAAAAAAACAGGTACGGCAGTATTTAAGCAAACAGGTTCAACGTCAAAACAATCAGCATTCAGCATTGTAAAAAAAAACACATACAAAACTATCCCTTACAGTGCAGCTATGTGCAAATGGCACTGTAAAACACAACTTAAACATGTATAACGTTCCAAATAAATACCGTAACATTAACAAACACAGTTTCAACTGCCTTTACTGACATAGCTGCTTTATTTTTAAATTTTGCATTCGGCTGTTGGATTGTTTTCATCTGAAATACTTCCACACCCCTCACACGACTACTCCACAGGTAGTTAACGTTCATACACTTGCGACTAATTCTACGACTGTTGTTATCACTTGATACGCTGCGCCGCTTAACCGGAGGTGCGCGGCACAGGAAGTGCTAATATGAAGACGCCAGAAAGATGATGTTAGACATTCTTATATATATCTTGTGGCGGTATGCAACTTAAAGTTGTTTGCAATCCGCCAGTAAACTGAGAGAAGAATAAGAAGCAGAAGACGAAGAAGAAAAAGACAAAGACGATGACGAAGAAGAAGGCGATCCAGGGTGTCCCCCCGCCAACGCCCAGTGACTGCTGGGATAGGCTCCAGCATCCCCGCCACCCTGAGAGTAGGATAGGCGGTTTGGATAATGGATGGATGGATTTAGGCGATGGTTTAAGTTAGATTTCCCCATGGATTGTATCGGATAGGTATCGGATCATATTTTTCCCCTCCCCTCTGATATCCGATCCAGCATTCTGGGCCAGTATCGACCCGCTATCGATGCCGTGGATCGGATTGGGACATCCCTATATGAATAATGGGCATTTCCATGCACTCCAACGCAAAAGCAAAATTGTGTTAGTAGTTATCGTGACTTTGATTTATTTTTGGGTAGGCAAATATTCCAAATAAACATCCTTTGAAGCTTTACTTTATGTAAGAATAAATCATTTAACCATAGTAAAACTTACAGCACATCTTACAGTAGTAAGATCTCATAGTCAACAACAAAGCAGATGCAATGTGGTATATTTCAACAAGTAAACATCAGTCTTGAGGCAATGCTAAGTCAAACATATCAGAGGCATCCCCATGTGTATGACCACTGCAAGCCCCAACACACTGAAAACACACCTCTGACTCTAATGGCTGTTTTTATCTGTACACATGCAGAGTTCTTATAGCAATACATTTCCAAGACTCTTTTTCGACTGGAGATGGTCTTCTTGTTCTGGTCTGCTGTGTTTGCTGCAGGCTGCTCCACAACCTCCCCCAAAGACCTGACAAACATTTTACACTGCCACCATCAATAAATGTAAAGGAAGGTTGGAGGAAAATCTGCCCACTTTGTCACTTGACAACATTTGTGCACAAATGTACCACATTTTAGATGAGCCCACAGATAACACAATACAATCAATACAATTATTACAATTCTAAAGTATCTCACAACACAACACACCACACCAAAAGCATTGCCTTTGGAGGAATTTTCACTTCACCGTAAGCCTGTGTGTGTGTGTATGTGCGTGCACACGAGTGTAGGGAAAGTCTGACTTAGCTCTCACCATTTCTAAAAATCCATTCCTTCTGAAGAACTAAATAGGTCATAGTGTCGGACTGTGTGTTTGCAGCTCAAGGCCTGGGATTAGTTTACACTTCCCCATGTGCGCGCTAATTGAGCATAATTACCAATTTAACTGGTCAGTAATTTACCTTTAATTCATTGTTTTTTCCCCCCTCATCTCTTGCCATCACGTCCCTCTACATAGTAAGATGTAAGGGCAGGGCCTGTTCTGAATGTCACGTTCAATAAAGTGGCTTGGGAGAGCACCCAATTAACATTGTGAACTGAACCCTCAAAACAGGGAACCTTACGGGGTTGTGTCCTGGGGGCATTACTGGAGATGACACCAGTTTTAATCTGAGTAGCACCGCCCGCAGGGCAAGGGTTCCCAAGTAAGTTGGTCTCGAAGGTACAGTAAATACACTCTTATCCCAAATGACCAAAGTGTAAATGGATTCTTTGAATAGTGGATAGAAACTAGCGAAGAGACATGCAAGTATAAAGGACATAGTAAAAAGATAGAGCTATGAGAGAGACAGATGGAGAGAGAGCCCCTTTGTCATCCAGAAAGAAATACAAATCATCACAGCATAACAAGAGCTTCACCAAAGAGCTTCTTGATTAAGGTTATTTATTTCATACAGCATATTGCGATTTTCGGGTGAAAGGGGGAACAATGTCATAGCCAAACCAGTAAATTATTATTTTTGTGCAATTTCAAGGTGTAGTTAGTTGTATTCTTTATTAATGCACAAAGGTGATGCTGCTATTAAAATAGAGAGGTGGCTGCCAAAATGAAAGGAAACATGATCAAAGATGATGGCTTGAATGCAAGAAGGCCACAGTCTAGTGTCTTATCAAGAAAGATGTGCTCTTAACTGTGTAAGAACCTTGCCAATATGGATTCTTCATTGTTTTTGCAAGTGAAGTGTTCAGATATCGGGGATAGATGCACTCACACATACACAAAACCTTGTGTAGGACCAATATGCTGTTGCAAGGGCTCCGTGTCCAGTGGGAACTTTGTCAAATGTGTCTGAGGTTTTAACAAATGTTGCTCTATTGTACTGCCATCCCTTTACAAGCTCATCTTCTGAGCGCCTCACCCTCCCCAACCTCTCTCTCTTTGCATCTCTCTGTCAATCTGATAGTCTAATAGCTCTTCTCTTTCCTGGTAGTGGTATGTGAATGTGCACTGCAGATCTTCACATCACATTACCTAAGGCTGGTCCAGACTCTGAGTGCTTGAACTTATAACCTTATGATCCTCTAGGCCAAACTTAATAGGACACCAGAGTCCCAACCCGCCCCAACCGGCCTCAACCAGCTCATCGTATTAGAGCTACTCGAACCCAATAACATCTAAGCTTATCACAGTAGTCCTTCAGCCCAAGCGCCTTGAAATCTGAGGTGGCACCTCTGGGCCAGGGACCTGCTTAAGTTTACCCATAGCCCTCAGGCAATGTGCCAGTAACATTGCTGGCCAGCCTTATAATGCCTCCAGGGAAGCATTGCAGAGGAGAATGAGAGAGAGAGAGAGAGAGAGAGAGAGAGAGAGAGAGAGAGAGAGAGAGAGAGAGAGAGAGAGAGAGAGAGAGAGAGAGAGAGAGAGAGAGAGAGAGAGAGAGAGAGAGAGAGAGAGAGAGAGAGAGAGAGAGAGAGAGAGAGAGAGAGAGAGAGAGAGAGAGAGAACCCAGAGGCCCACCACTGTGGTATCAGAGCAAAATTATAGCATGATCGCTCCTCGTCTTTCCTATGGTCAAAGATGTGAAATAAGGAACATCTGGACAGTGCTCCCCTTTGACCAACCCCCCCACCCCCACCCCACAAGGGAACAAGGGTGGGTTATTTTTCTATTAGTGCAGCTTACCTGAATAGAACTAGGGAGAAAGAAAAACAGACAGACAAAGAGGGACATCAAGGACAGGACACACAGCATCATAGATGTGAAGCACAACTGTTGTGTGACTTTGTTGTGCCGAGAAAATCATTGGTGCCAACCTGCCCTCCATTCAGGACTTATACACCTCCAGACTCAGGAAACAGGCAGGCAACATCACTGCAGACCCATCACACCTTGGTCACAACCTGTTCAACTCCTCCCCTCTGGGAGGCACTACAGAGCACTGTCCCCCGAAACAACTAGCTATAAAAACAGTTTCTTTCTGCAGGCTGTCATTCAAATGAACGCTTAACACTGTCAAATAAATCAAACCATTTTGCATATACTGTACTGTACATTGTACGTATACTGGTACACTCTATCATGTCCATCTACCTCAGGCATGAACGTTAAGTAACTGCTAACATCTATTTCAGCATCTCTGATATTCTCTGCACCATTGCACTTTATCACCTCTTATTTCACCTGTATAAGTCAATCCTTGTGTATATATCTGAAGATTGTTGTGATGTTATTCTGTTAAGTACACTGAGAGAGCCATGAAACCGGAGTCACATTCCATGTGTGTGCAAACCTACATGGCCAATAACATGATTCGGGTTCTGATACAGGCTCTCTGTCTAAGTTTGCAATGGAAGTAAGCCTTGTATTGACTGCACATGTTCAACTGAATAGCTCAGATTCAGATTCAGACAACTTTATTTATCCCAGAAGGGCAATTCAGTTTTACAATCTATCCAGACCATACACAAACTCACAGAAAAGTGGCAATAATCAGTATTTCAGAGACAATAAGAGAGATCAGTACATGGGCAAGAAATACACATTGTCACCCTCATGTGGTCTTGCATGCAGACTCACACGAGGACCAGGCAAAGGGTAAAAATTCATATAAGCTAAAATAATAAATAAATAAATAAAGCATTCTAAGATGCATTGCACGTTACATTCCCCCACTACATTCAGTGAATGTACAGACCCACACACCATGCGAAAAACAAACAAGGTATAAACCAACTATTGTGGTTTAAAACAATATAAAGCATTTATTTAAAATGACTACTCTCGGCATTTAACAGCCTGATAGCAGAAGGAATGAAGGACCTAGAATAGCGATTCGTTTTCCTAGGGGGCGCTTTATAGCGCTGGCCTGAGGGCATTACAGTGAATTCACTGGACAGGACGTGGTCAGATTGGCTAATAATTCCTTTTGCTTTCTGGGACATACGTTTCTCCCAGAAGGAGTACAAGTCTCTCTGCTGGACTCCGATTATTTTGGAGCAGACCTTAATGATACTGTTTAGGCTATTCCTGCCCCTCACAGTCAACCCATTAAACCAACAAATAGAGGAAAAAGTTAAAAGACTTTCAATAAATGACTGGTATAAAATACAAAAGATGGTGTTACAGACATTAAAGGAGTAAAGCTTCCACAGTAAGTGAATACTTTGTTCTCCATGCTTGACAAATCTGTGTTCACGTCGAACTTGAGCTGGGAGTCTAACACAGTTCCCAAGTACTTACTATAAGTGTCAACAATTAGAACATCCTTGCCATGTATAGTGCTAGGCACTACTAGCTTTGGGTTTATCACTGTTCTTCCTAAAATAAATGACAAGTTCCTTAGTTTTTGACACATTAAGGTCAAGGAAGTTATCATCGCACCAATCAACAAAGACAGGTAGGGCACAGCCGTGATCTGACTCCGAGCCCTGAAGAAGAGACAAAAGTGCGGTATCATGACAGAATTTCACCAGGTAGCTACCCTCTTTAGAAGACCTGCAGCTGTCTGTATACAAAATAAAAAGCAGGGGGGAAAGAACGCATCCATGCGGTGAGCCCCTGTTTGAGACCAGGTCATTGGACATAACTCCATTAACTAAAATCTGCTGGGTTCTGTCTGTTAAAAAGTTTAAAAGCAACATTAAAAGCTGATCAGGTAAATTAAAATAAGAAACAAGCCGCTCGATTAAAATGTGAGGTTGCATCTTGTTAAAAGCCGAAGAGAAGTCAACAAATAAACTTCTCACATGAGAATTGGGTTTCTGCAGGTGCTTATATACTTTGTCAAGGATAAAGGGTTTTGCATCCTCTACACCCTTGCCAGCTTGATAAGCAAACTGCAAGCGGTCTAGTTCGCCATCAACTAGGGTGACAACCTCATCTCTTAAAACTTTCTCTAAGTTTTTCATTGCAGGTGATGTAAGTGCAACAGGTCTGAACTCATAGTTCTCTAGAATTTTTTGATTTCGGAATAGGGATTATAGTGAGAGTTTTCCAGATTGAAGGTAACTGGCAACAGTCAGCACACATCTGAGCGAGTTTAGCGAAGACCTCACTGAGCTGGTCAGCACAGTAGCACATAGTGCGCCCGCAGATGGCATCGGGGCCAGCAGCCTTCCTTATGTTCATTTTCTTAAATAAGGCTGTGACACATTCTCGAGATATCACAATATTATTCTGAGGTACAAGGGACTCCCTCAACCTGGAAACATTGAGTAAAATCAGACTTTTCAAAGCAAGAGAAAAAAGAAAAGTGTTCGAGAGATCAGCATCCGCCACTCCATTAACACCATAAGTTGCTTGGTCTCACTTGCATATTGGTTAATGGAGGCCATTGATTTGATCCCTTGCCCGGCTGCTCTAAGGTCACCACTGCTATATTGCATTTCTATTTTTTTCCTAGATCTCATTTTGCCCTTAGCCATTTCATTCCTCACTTCTCTGGAGACAGCCTTTTTCTCGAGACGCTCGCCTGTGTGAAAGACCCTTTTCTTTTTATTAATAACCGATTTGAGCTCTTTAGTTATCCAAGGTTTGTTATTTGGGTAAGTAACAACCTTTTTAGTTGGGATAACCGAGTCAACACGGAATGTCACAAACAGTATAAAAACGTTGCCAGTCAGTGCAATCAAAACATGCCTGAAGAGAGGAGACACTGAGACACTCAAGGCGCCTGAAGGAGAGTTTGTGCATGGGCATAAGATACACACTGTTATGGTACGATGCACCAAAGGAAGGCATGGGCAAGGACTTGTAAGCGCCGCACACTGAACCATAACACAGGTCTATCGTGGTGTTCTTTTGTGTGGTGGCACAAGTCACATACTGTTTGTATGTCCTCAGAGTCTTGTTCAAAATACGGTGGTTAAAATCTCCAAGAATAAATTTGGAGGCATCCGGGCAGACTGAATCGAGCCTGTGTATTACGTCAGCAATCAGTTGTGCAGCAGCGGGTGTATTAGCTCGCGGATGAACGTACACTATCGTGAAGAACAGCTGTTGAAATTCACGAAGCAAGTAGTAAGGGCGGAGTGAGATTGACAACAGTTCAGCGTCAGGAATGCATATCTTCTCCCGAACCACAACGGTGTTACAGTACCTCTGGTTGACGAAAAAACACACTCCCCCTCCGCGACTATTCCCGGTAATCTCCGGTGACCGGTCCAGCCGAAATGGGCTACCAAACCCACTTATCAGGTCATCGTCCTGGTCCATTTCGCTGAAACATGTTTCAGTAAAGGCAAGAAGGCAGGTTTCTTTTATTTAACGTCTGTATTTGGCCCACGCTTCGAGCTCCTCTACGTATAGACTGCACGTTGGATAGCAGGACTGTTGGCAGTGGAGGAAGCTTTGCGGCGATTGCCGAGACAGGACATCCAGTTTTCGGCGTACCCCTCCCCTTCTTCCTCTTTTCCGATGAGAAGTCTGACTGGAAGTCTTTTTATCCGGACTGTACGGTATGTACAGCTCCATTGGTATACTCGCCGGCACATCACCTTTGGTCGAGGTCCGTAAAGTAAGAAGGAGCTCGCGGCTGAAAGTGACTCGACTTGGAGCCGCCGTGATATTGTAGCGAATTCGGGGGGCAGTCCGGGAACCGCCACAGCCGGGACGCAAACCTCTATCTCCTGCACCGCGGGCGTTAATTAGTCGCTAAAGGGTCCGACCCGTTAGTCAAGGACCAACGTGTCTACTTATCCATGTGTGACCGGTGTACTACACATGCACGTTACATTACCCCCCTCCTTCGGGAAGCACGTCCCCACGCTTAAGCATATCAGCTCCTTCACGCACATACACTTCCGATGGCCTCACGGTTTCACCATCCCACTTCTGACACCAATGGAGCGAATTCGGGGGGTAGCTCAGGACGCTGCATCCAGGACGCGAACCCGTGGCTCCCACACCGCAAGCGACGACGTTAACCAGTCGACTAAACGGTCCGACCCGCTAATCAAGGACCAACGTGTCTGTTAAAGTGTGTTGTTACCTTCTACTAATGAGACGTTACAACTCGTTTCAACCCCACGGGGCTATAAACTTTAATAATAACGTCGGCACGTAAGGTTATGCATCATGCTCGGTCCGTTATTCCAGGTGCAACAACCTAAACGACCCCTGTGTAAACAAGGAACTAAACAATGGTTCCTAACAATAGTTCCTATTGTTACAGTGTCTACTTATCCATGCACGTTACAATATCCTTCCACGCCTAGACAGAAGCATCCTAAGGATAGCGTTATCACGCATAAAAGTGCGAAGAGCTGTGTAAACGACCCTATAGCCCACATACTGAGTTTCTGACATAAACTTCACACACGAGACGTTAAAGAACAAATTAAAAAGTTAAAAACGGTTAGGTAGATTGCTTCGGGTCACACACTGAGAAGCGCCCCACAGCTCCTCCCACAAACCAGAGTCAGGATGATGACGTTATTGTCCTAACGTTACATTTGACTGGATGCTTCACAGTGACACACATACTGTAACGTGCATGGCTAAGTAGACACGTTGGTCCTTCACTAACGGGTCGGACCCTTTAATCGACTGGTTAACGTTGTCGAATGGGGAGTGGAAAATACGGCTTCGCGTCCCGGCTGTGACAGTTCCAGGACTGCCTCCCGAATTCGCTACAATACCTTTGCACCCGGTTCAACAGCTAAAGTCAGCTCGTCTGAATCGTTCCTTCAGTTTACTGACAACCCAGAAAAGCAGGCTGACACATCAGACACTTAAAAGCTTTTATCAAAAGGATTGATTTGTTTGAGCATGTTAAAGGTGACAGAGCACGTCTTAGTTAGGTCTCTGTCGATGGTGTTTCTGTGAATTCCTACCTGAATGAACGTAGATGGTAGAGCTAAATGTTGGACTAAACGTCAGCTTGAGTGAGTTAGAAGTTGGTCTCATTGTTAAAGACAGGGAGAACAAGAGACAGATAGAGGGAGAACAAGAGACAGAGAGGTTTTGAGTTTTTTGTGTTTTTTTTTTAGGATTTTCTCCCCAATTGTACTCGGCCAACTACCCTACTCTTCCGAGCCGTCTTGGTCGCTGCTCCACCCCCTCTGCCGATCAGGGGAGGCCTGCAGACTACCACGTCTCCTCCGATACATGTGGAGTCGCCAGCCGCTTCTTTTCACCTGACAGTGAGGTGTTTTGCCAGGGGGACGAGCGCGTGGGAGGATCACGCTATTCACTCCAGTTCACCCTCCCCCCTGAACAGGCGTCCCAACCAACCAGAGGAGGCGCTAGTGCAGAGACCAGGATACATACCCACATTCGGCTTTCCATCCGCAGACATGGCCAATTGTGTCTGTAGAGACACCCGACCAAGCCGGAGGTAAAACAGGTATTCGAACCGGTGATCCCCGTATTGGTAGGCAACGGAATAGACCGCCACACCACCCGGACACCTCATGTTTTTGATTTTTAGTTCACTTTGTAGAAAAGTCAAACGCTCAAAGTGATGGGACCACATCGCTGAATATAGAGCATCATGACCAGAGTTCAGCTTACAGTGTCCAACATGAAACATCAGATTGTTCTTTTCTTGTTGAGATTTCTTCCCCCACAACAAAGGGCATGAAACATAACTTGTGGTTTAATGAATCTTTGCACTAGTTACTCTTTGCATTTACTTCATTATCTTAACTACTTTAACAGGTCAGGGAGACTTGTTTGGTTTCTGTGGTTGTTAATGTAAACAAGTGTATGGCATTGTTTAGGTTGGCTACCTCAGGGAACAGAACCAGATCGCAATATAAATAAATCAGGGTCTAACAGGTACGGCATGCACATTACATAACAGGATCCTATTGTGTACTCATGTTTTAATATCCTACCTACAAACGGTGACCTATGTGATTAACCCACCAACCCACCATTCCTTGTATTTGCAAACTTACTAGGCTAATAAAACTGATTGATGCAAAGAAACAAAAAATGATAGCAGGGCTTTCAAATTCAGTGAGTCTTGAGACGTTTTAAAATGAAACAAAAAAAGAAGACATTTTGAAAAATATTTCAACAGATACAATGTAAAAATGAACATCCCAGTGTTCAGGCACCTGCAGATTGATCGTACTTGAAAAGCAGGTGCTTAATGCTGGAAGAAGATTTGTTGCTGCACAATTAGGTAGGCCTTAAGACAAAAAATTACAATCCCTCTACTTTTTCTTTACTCATATTACAATAATACACGTACAAAATTACAAATGAACAGAGGTTTTCTGTTATAAATACCATTTATTGAAATATTTTTGTTCTATTGCTTTTGTTTCTCCTCTCAGTTTTGATAAAGAAGATCCCCCCCCCCCGCTGTTTCAGCCTCTTCTTCATTCTTATTGGTTGGTGGAGGTACAAGTGTCATTGATGAGCTCTTCACTTCAGCAAAATTGACAATAGTTTCATCTTTGGAGGGAGGTGGGGTGCTCACGGTGCTGGGCTCTAAACAGAGGTAGCTCCTAGCATCCTAGCATCGGGATGAGAGCACTCTAATGCCCCCTTTCCACTACTAGTCCATGGCCCAGAGCCCAAAATTTCCTATTTCGGTACACTCAAGGTGGCAAAACTTACTTATAATTTTTGAAAGGATCCATGTCTGTAGATGATATTTTGGTATGATAACCATTCCTGAGTGGCAGCTGTATCACAGTTATCAGCTCATGAAGTTAACCACCCCCTAAAGTAAATTGCATTTTAGACGCTGGTGCATATCCTGGTTTAGCCTCATGGTCAGGACATTTTTCAATGTTCTATAATATTGTCTTTGGTATCATTTTAAAGGGGACCTTCTTAGCTTTCATTCAAGCCCTGTTGTGGATATTTCTCACAAATATAGAGGTCACTTGAGCTCTTCAACCCGTCAATAACACACATCTTTCTGCAATGTTCGCCTAAACTATATACTTTCTTTTAGCCCTGTGGCATCTAGGAATATCAGGGACACAAAACACAAAAACTGGAATACTCACAGGACTGTAAAGATTCAGGAAATGTATAATATACATATACTATTTCATTGTGTGAGGTGATTGTGAACCTTAAATTAGAAGGGCATTATTACTAAGAAACTAACTAGACCAAAGCCAGTTAGTCCATGGGTCAGACCAGATATCGATATCACCCAAGGTGACACAACTTCACTGGTGCCATTTTATTTGGTACACTAACAGAAGTAAAATAATACATGATAACCTTTCCAAATGAGCAGCTATTTCATTTTTCTTTCAGGAAACCTGTTTCTGTGCCTCTCACGATTGTGTATTTGCCCAGATTTTTACAGATATAGCATTTCAATACCCCTGGTACTGATTAGCCTAGCTTAAACTCTGGGACAGTTCTTAGTTGGCCAACAACCAAGGATAACCAGTACTGTGTACTTCCATTCATTGTGCTAAGCTAGGCTAACGTGCAGCCAGATAGCTTTCTACTAAACACATATAGAGGAAACTGGTATCTATCTTCTTGTCTCACTCTGGAGAAGATTGTAAGCTAATTTCCCATAATGTTAGCATGTTCTTTTAATGTATATGTTAATATGAGTAGTTAAAGTGGCTACGAGGAACTTTCATCTTGTGTTGATTTTAGCGGCCTTATGTGGACAAAATACAGCTGTTGCATAGCAACTAGGTAATGTATCTATTTGTGGCTATGTAAGATAAATAATGGTAATATGACGCTGGTGAAGCAAAGTAAACTTTGTTTTAGTAGTGTTCATACACCTAAGTTACATGTATTTGTTTGTATGTGGCAGGTGAAAACTGACTGAATATGGCCACTGGTGAACAAGCAAGTTTTTACCCAATACCAAAGCGCCCACGGGTGGAGTGCATTATCCACTGTTCTGATGATACAGATAAGCTGGTTTCACTACAAAGTGTCGACTCATGGAGAACTCTGCTCAGGGCAGCTCAGATACGAAATCATGCACCAGTTTTGAAACTGGCAAAAGACATTCCTGAGGGACAGATTCCAGCAATCTACTACCACAGAAAGTGTCGCAGTATCTTCACTATGAAGCAAATTCTTGATGGCCTCCTTGCAAAAGAAAAGAAAAGTTGTGTCTCTGCTGAAGAGAAACAATCTAAGAGAGTAGCTCGACATGCTCCAAGTACATCTAGGACTTATGATGCAGAGTGCATATTTTGTCAGAAAAACAGCAAATATTCCAAGAGACAGAATACGAGAGAAGTACTGGTGCAGTGTCGAGAACTGCGAGCTGATGCAAAGATCAGGAGTGCAGCCACAAAGAAAAGGGACAGCAGAATCCTTGCCATTGTGAGTAGAGAGACCTTGTAGCAGCTGAAGGGCACTACCACAGGTCATGCTATAGACTTTACACCAAAGAAGAGGTTTCCAAAGGAGAGGTTGCCAGCAATGAAGATGATGATGCTGCAGCCCAGTATGAAGCTGCTGTGAATAAGGCATACAATGAGTTGTTCCTCTTCATCAGGATGGAGCTTTTTGGCAATCCTCAAGTGATGACAATGACTGATCTCTCTTCTAGACTGGTAGCTTCAATGAACTCCCAAGGCATTGCCCAAGTCAAGGAATCAACCAAGAAGCACATAAGGCGAAACCTGGAGAGTGAGTTTGCTGGAGCCTTGCAGATATTCCCTGATGAGAAAGGAAAATTCCTCCTCTATCCCGATAACTTGTCCATGAGGGAACTTGCCAAAGAAAATCAGTCTCTCAAAAGGGAGCTGCAGACCCTGAAAAGTGTCAGTGCACAAGATGTTATAGCCAAAGCAGCCATCAAATTGAGAGCAGACGTTAAAAGTCAAGATGTTCCTCAGACCTGGCCGCCTGAAGTCAAACCAGAAGCAGAATGTCCTACCATTCCAGAGTCGCTCATTATCTTCCTGTACTCTCTACTCACAGGCTCAAATGATCCTGATCATGCATCCCAGAGAGTGCAGTGCCTTCTGCAGTCATTTGGCCATGACATAGTATATGCAGTGACATGTGGAAATACCAAGCCTTCCAAGCACATTGTTCTACCATTCAGTGTCAAATCGTTGACAGGAAATGTAGAGTTGATAAACATCCTCAACCGACTTGGTCACAGTGTGTCCTATTCACAGATGGAAGAGATCAACACTGCCCTGTGTCTCCAGAAACTCTCATCATCAGGGAGTGGCATTGCCCTTCCAGCTAACATCCATCCTGGCATATTCACAACTTTAGCCTGGGACAATATCGACCGTCTTGAAGAAACTGTCAGTGGTGAGGGAACATCTCACAGAGTCAATGGGATTGCTGTGCAAGCAAAGCCAGTCAACCCACTTCCTGTCCAACCCATGCCCACTGTTCCCAAAACAAAGAAGAGAAGCATTGATGGACCCCCACCAATGTTACCAACTTACAATGCTGGACAACGGGTAGGGCCACCACAAAGCAAAAAGTCAGATGCCGATACTGCAGCCAATACTAAGCTTGCCAGAGAGAAAAACCTTCTTTGGGTCCTAGCACGCATGTCACAACAAGAAGAACAGTCAGTCAGCAGCTGGACAGGCTTCAACATCCTGACTCGAGGAGAGATGACGGTCATCCCCGACAATATAGGCTATCTGCCTACCATCAATGCTCCAGCGACACAAATGTCTACTGTCAACGAGGTGCTTAACCAGTCACTGAGCATCATGCAGTGCTTAGGCCTGAGGAAGATTGTCTGTGTCTTTGACCAAGCCCTGTATGCGAAGGCTGTCGAGATCACATGGAAACACCATGACAAGTTCCATGATATCATCGTTAGGCTTGGGGTATTCCACACCATCTGCACACTGCCGGCAATAATAGGAAAGCGTTTCCAAGATGCTGGACTCAAAGACCTCTGCATTGAGTCTGGCATGATTGCAGAAGGCTCAATTGCTGGTGTTATGGATGGCCGCAAGTACAACAGGGCAGTGCGACTACACAAGCTCCTGTATGAGGCTCTCATGCGACTGACCTTGAATGGTTTCCTGTCCTGGTTGGAAGAAACTCACCGGAATGACATGGTTCACCTGAATGAGACACGGAAGACCATTGACAGCCTTGGGAAAGAAGTCTCACAACATGCTTTGAAGGAGGTCCTCGAGAACAGCTCTTGTACACGCATCATGGATCTATTTGAAGTCTACCGTGAGTTCCTTAGAGGTGGAAACGGCAGCCTCTCGAACTTCTGGATGTCCTATTTGGACATGGTTGAAATCTTGTTGGGGCTCATCCGAGCATCCAGAGAGGGAGACTGGATGCTACACTTGGCTAGCATTCGAGCAATGATCCCATGGTGCTTTGCTTATGACAGGATGAATTATGCATGCTACCTCCCCTACTACTACGCCCAGATGTCTGAGCTGCCCATCACACACCCAGATGTGTACACAGAATTCATGGAAGGAGGCTTCTCAGTCCAACTGGGCTCCACCAATCCCTTTGGCCGAATCCCTGTTGACCAAGCTATAGAAGAAACGGTGAACAAAGACACCCAAACAGCTGGAGGGACAAAGGGGTTCAGCTTGAAGCCAGGAGCTGTGACCAAATATTATCTCACAGCTGAGTATAGAAGCATGTACCTCAGACAGCTGAGAGACCTGACAGGTCAAGGCAGGTGCAAATGGTCTCATCCAGATCTACAGAGTCCAAGGATCAAGAGAGATGAAGCAGATGTCCAGTCTCTCATGGACCTTATGGAGAATAACTGGCTCAATCCTATGTCCCCTGATGAGATTGATTTGGTTAGCCTCTCCACTGGCAACATGGCTCCACCTGATGTGACCATAGATCTCTTGAGAGCTCTTGAGAAAGGAGAAGAGGCCTACCAAGCATTCCAGCAAACAAGGTTAGATGCAGACCCACCACCTGTGAAATTCCACGACAAGATGACCAAGCAAAGTCTGAAAACATTCTCCAATGTCAGCACCAAACAAGCTCATGGAACGAAAGCACAGGATGTGGTTCTGAAGGCAGATAGAAACCTTTTCAGTCACATGATCCTGGTGGCTGAAAGCAGGAAGGTGAATCTGAAGGATGTCCTTGCCTACCCATTGGGCCCACTACCATGGGCACTGGCAAATGCTGATGGGTCCTTACGAAAAACAAACAAGGCTGCACTTGCCAGAGAGCTTGAAAAGAATGTATCTCCTGCAGAAGACATCCCAATCCCATCTACTTCCATCATTGATGGGATGAGCCTGGTCCAAAAAATGAATGGCAACAACAAAACCTTTGCACAGGTGGCAGAGTCAGCCTTGACCCAGGTCCTCCATGAGGGAGCACAGAGTGGGAGGATTGATGTTGTTTTTGATGTCTATCACCATACTTCGATCAAAGATGCTGAACGACTGAACCGGGGTGGAGACATCACTCTCCAGTACAAGAATCTTGCAGGGGGACACCACGTCCAGCAGTGGAGAAAATTTCTGTGCAGTTCCTCCAACAAGACCAGTCTCATCAAGTTTCTGGTGGAAGAGTGGAAACTCCCACGATACAGAGCTATGCTGCATGGCAAAGTGTTGTACATGACCTGTGAGGAAACCTGCTACAAGTTGACAGAAGATGGGTGTGAGGAAGCAGCAGAACTGCACTCCACACATGAAGAAGCTGACACCCGTCTGCTCCTGCATGCATTGCATGCAGCAAATGCGGGCTCAAAGTCAGTTATCATCACAGCTGAGGACACTGATGTCATGGTGCTTTGTCTTGGCTTCCAGAAGGACATCACCTGTCCCATCTACCAGAAGTGTGGGACTCAGAACCGCACACGGTTTGTCGACATCACCAAACTGGCAAGTTCACTTGGAGACAGCATCTGTGACAGCCTAATTGGCTTACATGCCTTCACAGGCTGCGACACTGTCAGTGCATTCGCTGGTTGAGGGAAGCTGAATGCCCTGAAGATAGTGAGAAAGCACACTTCCTGCCAAGAGACTTTTAGTCAACTGGGACAGACATGGAATGTGAGTGATGAGCTGTTCCAGAAAATTGAGCAGTTCACCTGTCGGATGTATGTTGCTAATAGCAGCACTGCTGAGGTGAACAAACTGCGTTACCAGCTCTTCTGCACCAAAAGGGGAGAGGTTGAGTCCAGCCAGCTGCCACCATGTAGAGACTGTCTCTTTATGCATGTTCAACGAGCCAACTATCAGGCAGCAATATGGAAGTGCTGTCTGCAGGCTAACCCTGTGGTGCCAAGCCCTACTGAGTATGGATGGACAGACGATGAAGGCAAGCTGGCCATTTACTGGATGCGCTCCCCACCTGCACCAGATGTGGTCTTGGAAATGCTAACATGCAAGTGTGTGCATTCATGCAAAATGCCAAGCTGCATGTGCCTGTCAAATGGACTTCCATGCACAGACATGTGCAGGTTACAGACCTGCAGTAACCAAAAACAGCAGGATGGTCCAGAACTGGACTTTGAACTTGGGGAGTCAGATGATGAGAGAAACGAGCAGTTTGATGAATGACAGTGTGATGATTCTGATGGTATTACTGTGGTAGTAGTCTATTGATGCACAGGATGTTGATTCTGGACTTGGTTACCCAGAGCTTGATAACAATAATGTAACCATATTCACATATACCCATTACCCTACCCATTACCATTACATATACCCACTAATGATATGGGATTACATGTATCATTGACTAAGTATATGTAAATGTCAATGTTGTTTAAAATATTAAAATAGTTCATTACCTCACTATGGTATTCCTTTTTATCATGTATTTTGATTGTGTATTTAAACAAATGTATAGAGACCAGTTTGTGACCTAACTGGCTTTGGTCTAGTTCTCATTTAAGGCTCACAATCACCTCACACAATGAAATAGTATGGGTATATTATACATTTTCTGAATCTTTACAGTCCTGTGAGTATTCCAGTTTTTTTGTTTTGTGTCCCTGATATTCCTAGATGCCACAGGGCTAAAAGAAAGTATATAGTTTAGGCGAAAATTGCAGAAAGATGTGTGTTATTGACGGGTTGAAGAGCTCAAGTGACCTCTATATTTGTGAGAAATATCCACAACAGGGCTTGAATGAAAGCTAAGAAGGTCCCCTTTAAAATGATACCAAAGACAATATTATAGAACATTGAAAAATGTCCTGACCATGAGGCTAAACCAGGATATGCACCAGCGTCTAAAATGCAATTTAGTTTAGCGGGTGGTTAACTTCATGAGCTGATAACTGTGATACAGCTGCCACTCAGGAATGGTTATCATACCAAAATATCATCTACAGACATGGATCCTTTCAAAAATTATAAGTAAGTTTTGCCACCTTGAGTGTACCGAAATATCGTCTGGCCCATGGACTATACATGGTACCGGCTCAACTCGACTTGACTTTTTAATTTTCCATTACTGGAAAGTACCAGCATTTTGGTAACTGTTACCACTTTTCTGGTACCACCTTTGTCGAGGTTCCAAAAAAACTGGAGCGGATACCAAAATCAATGCAGACCAGCTAAACTGAGGGGGCACTGCTACGGTAATGGAAAACGACACTCTGCGAGTCAAGCCGAGTCGAGTTGAGCCGGTACTATGTAGTGGAAAAGGGGCATAATTTTGACCCTGCCCATAGAGAACAATACAAAAATACAAAGGTGTGTTTTGGCCTACATCCACTGAATGCAAATTCAGCAAGTCCCGGCTTGTTTTGGACTCATTAACAGTAATGCTTTGAATCGATGGCACTATATGTGTCTATGTTTCTTCATTCCTGTGTGCTGCTGCTTACACTAACTGATCTTAACATTACACATGCTCAACTTGGCGTCTTTACATTCAAAGCTAAATATAAAAACCCTGGTCTTATTTGTGCTTCTGACATCCAGTGTTTCATTTAATGGTGGTTAACTACTTGAGAATACAGAGACCTTTTCTGAACACTGAACCAAATACACCAGGACATCCCATCTGAGACATTTGGCAGCTGGGCATAAGCATCCATGAAAAATAAGATACTACAGTACACAGCCTATGGCTTCATATGCAGGCTTGCAAACAAGAAACAATGAAAATGAACACACAAACCACAGAGTAAGGGAAAGAGGAGAGAGAGAGAGAGAGAGAGAGAGAGAGAGAGAGAGAGAGAGAGAGAGAGAGAGAGAGAGAGAGAGAGAGAGAGAGAGAGAGAGAATGAGAGAGTTGAAGCTTTTTATCGTGCATGAGAGGAAACAGAGGCAGATATGTGAGCCTAATCGCAAAACCCACTTAAAGAACAGCAGTCAAAGGAATTAAGCCAATAACATCATAGTTCAGCGTAATGGAAGCCAACAAGTTGACAGGGAACTAGTGAATTTGTGGTGGGTGCTCTGCGGCTGAGATATCAGGCAAAACTTGTAGGTTGACTAGTCCTTTTTCTGATTGGATTACTGTTACTTAGACTATACGCACTGGAGCATGACTAATGCTGGGTGCTTATTTTAGATCTACTTCCTCTCACTCTCTTTCATCTAAGAGCCTGGTGGGTGGAGGTAATAGATGGATGTAGACTGAGTGACCTATATGAAGGCCATTTCAGAACCAATGTACATCATTTTCAGGATGTAAACCCTTCATTTGGAACATAGTCGCTACAGCCGATCTCAGCGCCTCGAGGCTCATTTAATGGGTAAATAGGACCCAATCAACTTAAAAGGCCACAGGGCTCAGAGGTAGATGCATTAGTTAGTTGATGCATGAAATTCTCTGTTTAATTAACAGTGTAAAAATCAGTGGATATGTAATGATTTATATTCTACAGTGTTTTTTTTGTTTGATTTGTTAATGCATAGGAACAACATCCAACATCAACAATCTGTAGGAAACACCTGCAGAATAAGAAAAAATCTACCAAAAAGCGACATGTTTGAGGTTACTCTGCAACAGTGCTCCAAGTACTTTCACTTCTACAAGCTTCAGACAGAGAATCCGCCCACCTTTCATGCAGAAAGGTTCTCTTATAAAGCTCCGCTGTCCTATTCATTTGCTTTGTCATTGTCAGCCAGCATGGTGATCCTGATCTGTGTTTTCAATTAGGTCGCTGGCTGTTTACAGGTATTGTGCTGGGGGCTGTTGGGCCAATGTAGCCTGGCCTCCAAGCCATTGTCCCTACTGACGATGGATAATGAGCTACCCACCTATTTTCAGTTTTCAGTCAACAGCAAGGCAGACTACCCGCACATGCACAGACACTGGGACTAAATTGCGGATATTCACACACACACACACACACACACACACACACACACACACACACACACACACACACACACACACACACACACACAGATAATCAGAGGGTGGCCAAAAATAACAAAAACACCAACACTGATATCAATTACTCAACATATTACAGCCACCCTTTGCCATCAGAACAAGCCCTGAGCTGTGTGTAGTTGGACATTGGCTCACTCTTCAAGAAGAAAAGTCTCCAGTCCTTTAACAGATGTAAGAGGTGGGAATTTGCACTCTGCATTTGACAATGTTTAGATCTGGTGAGTGGGGAGGCTATGGAAGGCTTTACCTTCATGCTGGTGTTCATGTAACTTCTCTGTATGGAGATGTTATTGTCTTGGATTACGAGAAGATTACGAGGGACCAGTGTTTGGACTCCCCACCCCCCTTTTTCTCCTTAATTTTACCTGGCCAATTACCCTGCCCCCTGAGTCATCCCAGTCTCTGCTCCACCCCCCCTCTGCCGATCCGGGGAGGGCTGCAGACTACCACATGTCTCCTCCAATACATGTGGAGTCGCCAGCCACTTCTTTTCATCTGACAGTGAGGAGTTTCGCCAGGGGGACGTAGCACATGGGAGGGTCATGCTATTCCCCCCAGTCCCCCCTCGGGAACAGGCACCCCGACCGACCAGAGGAGACGCTAGTACAGCAATCAGGACAAATACCCACATCCATCTTCCCACCCGCAGACATGACCAATTGTGTCTGTAGGGACGCCCGACCAAGGCAGAGGCAACACGGAGATTCGAACCAGCGATCCCCGTTTTGGTAGGCAACGGAATAGACCACTATGCTACCCAGATGCCCAAGTGTTTGCACCTTAAAGTACACAGGGTCCTGTGTAATGGTCCCATATTCCTTTGTCACTATATGACCATACAGAGCAACCATCAGACCTAACGACTCCCATGGCTGCTCGAACCTTTACAGATCCACCACCAAGTTGATGAGAGTTTTCGATTCTGAGTTCAGGTTTTCAAAACTCCTCGTGCCACTGTATGTGAACCAAACCATGAATGATTTTTTTTCATTGCTTGGACACAATATGCATTCAATGAACACATCTTTTCAATTTTTTTGAATTCATTTCTCACTCAAGCTCAGCCACCAACAAAACTGTGTATTTCTACAGTACAATTTGAAAATGTTTTCATACTCTATTTGAAAACCAGTACACTTAATTTCAAAATTCAACACACAAAAATCACATGGATAGGGATTTGCTGAGTCGCAATTATTACTACATTGAAATACATTCAAAACCCTAAAAAAATGTTAAGGGTGGCATCCCAGCAAACATGCCCATGTGGGCCAACTGTATGTAGGTATGGGTTTACTGTGGGGCAATGTGGGCAGGGGCAACCCGCACTAATCCCACATGGGCACATGTGGTTAGCCCATGCGGGCCCACAGTAGTTTTGCCCTTTGAGGCCCCTATGTCGGCTTATTGTGGGCAAGCCCAACTGTGATCTTGCCCACAGTAAGCCCATATGGGCCCCATCTGGGTCAGCCCATGCGGGGCCCACAGCAGTTTTGCCCTTTGAGGCCCCCATGAGGGTTTACTGTGGGCAACCCACTGTGGTCTTGCCCACAGTAAGCCCACATGGGCCCCCTGTGGGTCAGCCCATGCGGGGCCCACAGCGGTTTTGCCCTTTGAGGCACCTATGTGGGTCAGCCCATGCGGGGCCCACAGCAGTTTTGCCCTTTGAGGCACCCATGTGGGCTTACTGTGGGCAAGCCCAACTGTGGTCTTGCCCACAGTAAGCCCACATGGGCCCTCTGTGGGTTAGCCCATGTAGGGCCCATAGTAGTTTTGACCTTTGAGGTCAACCCCCTGTTGATAGTACAGTTAAAACGTTTTAAGATTACAACTGCTTTAGGGTAAGCGGTACTCAAATTTTTTATTTACCGCCCATGCCCAATGCTGCATATAGTCAGACCTCTGCAAAAATGACAGTAAAATGTAAACAAGTTGTCCAAGGTATAACCGGTCCATCCCATACTTAACCGGTCCATCCCATACTTAACTAAAACTGCCCATCCAACAAGACAAGTACCGTCTCAACTTTTTGGTTTGTCGCAGCTGTTTCATATTATAGTTAAGAGAAAGAACACTAGCTTTTTTGTTAATTTTTTGTTCCTTAAATGTTCCCATAGAGCAGCTCATGCTGTTTTTTTAACCAACTTAATTACAGATTAACTATTACTCATAACTTTACAATTTTAATAATTTTGAACCATCAGAAATTTGGCGAACATACACACACAGCAGCTTAATTTAGTCTCATATAGTCTGCAATACATCTGACTTGTTGTGCATGTGTGCAGTAATAAACTTGACACACTCCATCACTCTAGCAGAACACAAGTAAATATAGCCTATAGCCCTGGTTCAGTTTGGGCTTGGTCACGAGGTGGTGCCAATCCTCATTACTTTACATACTCCAAGAAGTTGGATTTGGGTAGTTTAATTTGAATTTTGCCCCGCCTGAGTCCACGGAACAATCAAAGTGTCAGTTTACCTAAATAAAAAAACACGGTCACATACAGATCATTTTGGCTTTACTTGCCCAGGTTTCGAGACATCTCTGTTCGAGATTTGCCTCTACCCCAACAGGTGAATGGAATCCCAGGCTAGATTAAATGCTCCTGTGGCTAACTCATACTGTGCACTTACATTTCAATTGTTGTTTTCTTCAGACGCTGTGACAAAAAGCAGCCGGGCCACAGCATCCGAGGTGGAAGCTGCCATGAAAATGTGGCTCAGAAATGCCAGGGATAGAGACGGAGGAAGGAGCAGAGGGAGCAAAAAATAGATTTAATGTTTGGTTTTTTTTTTAGATTTAATGTTCTTATTGTGTTCAAATGTGGTTCTATGTTTGTTGTTCTGTTTTATAAAAGCATTTAATTTGGTATATAGTTTTGTTTTTCAATTGTTTCCAATTTTCAATAAATTCTTTCGTCGTATAATTTATATTTTCTTCATTTTTTTGTTTGAGCTGGTTGTCAATAAATGTCACTAGTATACCAGGTACACATGGGGCACTATGGGCCCGTGTGGGACCACCGCTCTCAGCCCAAAGTGTGGGCATACTATGGGCATGCTGCGGGCCCACAATGGGTCCCACTGAGGGCCCACTCTGCCCCCTGCGGCCCCACCAGGGGCCTTTAGTGTCGGGCCCACACGTGCCCTGCATTTCATGCCGGTAACAGGTGGGCCCTCTGTTCCTGCCCGCAGTGGCCCCAAATGGGCCCCAAAGAGGCATGTTTGCTGGGATGGCTCAGGGGATAGAGCAGGTTGTCTAGTAATCAGACGGTTACTGGTTTGATCCCCAGCTCCTGCAGAGAGTGTGTCGAAGTGTCCTTGGAGCAAGACACTGAACCCCTAACTGCTCCTGATGAGCAGGTTGGTGCCTTGAATGGCAGCCTCCGCCATCAGTGTATGAATGTGAGTGCGTGAATGTGAATGTGAGGGATACACTGGCTGCACTTTGAGTGGTCGGTAGACTAGAAAAGCGCTATATAAATGCAGTTCATTTACCATTTACTGCTGATTGAAGTTATGTAAAAAGAATGATCACAGCCAACTTGGTCTCAGTTGGGGACCTACCCAGGTGTTTATGTCCAAGACTTGGACTAAATTTCATGACCATCTATAAAAAGGGGACATGTGTTTTCTCTTTCTCTTAATAACTTATTCTTTCTCTTCTCCTGTGTGTGTGAATGGTGTGATGCGAGTCCCCTCTATGTGCATGTATAGTTTGTCCTCCTCTCAGGTGTCCATGGTGATAGCGGTCACCACCTGGACATTGCGTGGCATCCCCCTCATCACTTTTTAAATATATATCTTATAAATCCATATAATTTTGTTATGCTGTTTCAATGTTATATCCTTCTCTCACTCAGATGTGGGACTAATCTTCTTTTTGTTTTTGTCTACATGGTGATGGTGGTCGTGTGGCTCAGGTCCTGGGCTGTTCCAGTGGTGTCTGGATACTGCTTGGCATCCTCCTCTATTCTTCTTCATATATTTTATAATTATATTATGATTGTTATCCTCTTTCAATGTTGTATTCTGTAAATGGTGTAAACACGACATCCATTGCACATTGTCTATCGTGGGAGAGAGATCCCTCCTCTGTTGCTCTCCCTGAGGATTCTTCCTACTTTTTCTCCTTGTTGAAGGGTTTTTTTTAGGGAGTTGTTCATTATCCGATTGCAAGGGTCTAAGGACAGGATGTTGCATTGCTGTAAAGCCCACTGAGGCAAATTTGTAATTTGGGATATTGGGCTATATAAATAAAATTGACCTGACTTGACATCGTTTGAATGAATTTGTTCAAGATGGACCCAGCTAGAAACAGAGGAGTGGGTGAAAGAGGAAGACAGATGGCAGGACGTTGGAGAAGGAAGAGTTTGAATGCACGGTGGCATTTAACATGGAGGAAGACTGCAAGCTATTGTCTCAGATGAGAAAAGAGCTACCATAACAGTACATGTCATACATAGAACATGGTTTATCCTTACAGGATGCTGATCTACATCACTGTTGCTGCATTAGAGAATCGAAATTATTTGATTCTATCGTTTTTTATTTGTAACTGCTATAATTGTATGTAATTGGTTTAAGCAGCACATCATAGAAATTATGATCTACATATGTAGTATATTCTATACAGTAGAGATGTGTTATTTTGTTTTGTGATGGGAAATTTGTAGAAAAAATAATGATTTTATACTATCAAAAAATAATAAGACTGATCTAAAATTATGCATCGCCTGTAATGGTACCGGTTAGTGTTTTTTGGTCACTGTGATATAAATGGAAAGGTGTTCTTGTTGAGAGAAATCTGGGGCTGGTGTTTTGGTTTATAGATGTGCTTTTGGCTCACATTCGCAGTGTTTTGGTCGTTGTGGTGTATTTTTGATTGTATTGGTGCAGAGAGTTGTATGAAGAGAAAAGGTGAGCTTGGTATTTGAAAATCATTGTTTAGCAATTGTAAGACTGTAACAGTTGGCAACAGACATTACGGGCTGAAGGCACTAATCTCTTTAAATGTAAACCTATAGGGATGCAGGAAAAAAAGATGAAAAACAGCTCATCAGACCATTTAACTTTTGTCCATTGCTCAGGGATCCAGGTTTTATGCTCCTTACACTAGGGTGTGCGTCTTTGTGCAATGGCCTTGGATTTCCCAATGGTGGGAAAGCTTTGTGAAGCTCGCAGTTTTTGTCAGGGCCGGCCTGCTGCATAGGCAGTATGAGCAACTGCTAGGGGCGCAAGATGCTCTAGGGGATGCACAACTTGCCATCAACTAACATGACTACAATGCAACTTGTGGCAGAAATCTATGCTAACATGTGGGTAGCTTTGAGAGTTTCTGCCACTCTTCCCATAGAGAGGAGCTTCTCTAAGCTTTAACTGATAAAAACATATCTGAGGTTTACCATGGGGCAAGAGCATCTAATTGGACTTTATACAATAAACATAAACCACCAAGTTTAATACCAGCTATTATAGGATGACATGATCGATGATTTCACAGCAAGAAAAGCTGGAAGGGTCCAGTTGTAGAGGATGGCTGTAGTTCATAGTTTCAATATCTTACCTTCTTTATTCTTATTTCTTAACTTATATATTTTTCAATATCTACACTACCGTTCAAAAGTTTGGGATCACCCAAACAATTTTGTGTTTTCCATGAAAAGTCACACTTATTCACCACCATATGTTGTGAAATGAATAGAAAATAGAGTCAAGACATTGACAAGGTTAGAAATAATGATTTGTATTTGAAATAAGATTTTTTTTACATCAAACTTTGCTTTCGTCAAAGAATCCTCCATTTGCAGCAATTACAGCATTGCAGACCTTTGGCATTCTAGCTGTTAATTTGTTGAGGTAATCTGGAGAAATTGCACCCCACGCTTCCAGAAGCAGCTCCCACAAGTTGGATTGGTTGGATGGGCACTTCTTGCGTACCATACGGTCAAGCTGCTCCCACAACAGCTCAATGGGGTTCAGATCTGGTGACTGCGCTGGCCACTCCATTACCGATAGAATACCAGCTGCCTGCTTCTGCTCTAAATAGTTCTTGCACAATTTGGAGGTGTGTTTAAGGTCATTGTCCTGTTGTAGGATGAAATTGGCTCCAATCAAGCGCTGTCCACTGGGTATGGCATGGCGTTGCAAAATGGAGTGATAGCCTTCCTTATTCAGAATCCCTTTTACCCTGTACAAATCTCCCACCTTACCAGCACCAAAGCAACCCCAGACCATCACATTACCTCCACCATGCTTAACAGATGGCGTCAGGCATTCTTCCAGCATCTTTTCATTTGTTCTGCGTCTCACAAACGTTCTTCTTTGTGATCCAAACACCTCAAACTTGGATTCATCCGTCCACAACACTTTTTTCCAGTCTTCCTCTGTCCAATGTCTGTGTTCTTTTGCCCATCTTAATCTTTTTCTTTTATTAGTCAGTCTCAGATATGGCTTTTTCTTTGCCACTCTGCCCTGAAGCCCAGAATCCCGCAGCCGCCTCTTCACTGTAGATGTTGACACTGGTGTTTTGCGGGTACTATTTAATGAAGATGCCAGTTGGGGACCTGTGAGGCGTCTGTTTCTCAAACTAGAGACTCTAATGTACTTATCTTCTTGCTCAGTTGTGCAACGCGGCCTCCCACTTCTTTTTCTACTCTGGTTAGAGCCTGTTTGTGCTGTCCTCTGAAGGGAGTAGTACACACCGGTGTAGGAAATCTTCAATTTCTTAGCAATTTCTCGCATGAAATAGCCTTCATTTCTAAGAACAAGAATAGACTGTCGAGTTTCAGATGAAAGTTCTCTTCTTCTGGCCATTTTGAGCGTTTAATTGACCCCACAAATGTGATGCTCCAGAAACTCAATCTGCTCAAAGGAAGGTCAGTTTTGTAGCTTCTGTAACGAGCTAAACTGTTTTCGGATGTGTGAACATGATTGCACAAGGGTTTTCTAATCCTCAATTAGCCTTCTGAGCCAATGAGCAAACACATTGTACCATTAGAATACTGAAGTGATAGTTGCTTGAAATGGGCCTCTATACACCTATGTAGATATTGCACCAAAAACCAGACATTTGCAGCTAGAATAGTCATTTACCACATTAGCAATGTATAGTGTATTTCTTTAAAGTTAAGACTAGTTTAAAGTTATCTTCATTG
Source organism: Lampris incognitus (assembly GCF_029633865.1). Taxonomy (NCBI): domain Eukaryota; kingdom Metazoa; phylum Chordata; class Actinopteri; order Lampriformes; family Lampridae; genus Lampris; species Lampris incognitus. The sequence goes on along the minus strand of NC_079219.1, from coordinate 22,230,276 downwards.
AAAAGTACAGTGCTTTTCCTTCAAAAATATGGACATTTCAATGTGATCCTAAACTTTTGAACGGTAGTGTATATTCAATCACAACAAAATAATGTAAATAGATGTAAATAGCTGATATTGTGGCAGGAATGAGGAAAAACACAGGAGACCAAGGCGAGTTTGATGTTTATTCCTCAACTCCAAAAACCAACTGCAGCAGGAACAACCCTGCACCGGCGAGCCCGGGAACGTAAACCACGCCCCCAGCTCACAGTCCTGCTGGGTGAGAGGCATAGCCCCTAGTGTCCGCCACACAGCCCCCCGCCCCCGAACACCCAGAAGGGACTCCTGGAAAGAAAATTAGTGTCTCACTGGAGGCTTAAGCAGCCTGCCATAACGGCTGCGCCGTCCCTCAACCGAAACAGTAGGTGAAACACAGTCCAAAGCCGGCTGAGAAGCAGAACACTGAATCCGTGAAGACACTGCCGGGGTCCTGGAAGGAGGACGACCCCGACGGGGAACCTGGGCCGGAAACACAACTTCGCCTGCCACCCTGTGCGCCGGTTTAAGCCTATCAAGCGTGACACGCTCCCTACGCCCACCGATATCTAGCACAAAACCCTTAGGACCCGTCTCAAGAACCCGAAATGGGCCATCGTATGGGGGTTGGAGGGGCGAGCGGTGAGCATCATGCCGTACAAAAACAAAACGAGCCGACATGAGCTCCGCAGGCACGAACGACCGCGGAAAACAGTGGTGAGCGGGGCCTGGAACCCGAGTGCTGTCGGACAAAAAAGGATAAACGGCCGGACGGGTTGAGGAGCGGAACTCCCAGGCAAAAATTCCCCAGGGACGCGGAGCGGCTGACCGAGCACCAGCTCCGCGGGTGATGCGTCGAGGTCCTCCTTAGGAGCCAAATGCAACCCGAGCATAACCCAAGGTAAACGATCCACCCAGTTACCATCCGGGAACGCAGCGCCGCCTTGAGCGACCGGTGAAAACGTTCACACAACCCGTTAGCCTGAGGGTGATACGCGGTAGTGCGGTGTACCTGCACACCCAAGGATCGCGCAAGTGCTGACCAGAGCTCTGACACGAACTGGGGGCCCCTGTCTGAGGTGATATCTGACGGAGTGCCGAAACGGGCGACCCAGGAGGGAAAAAAAGCGCGTGCAACATCCGAGGATGTTGTGGAGGATAGAGGGCCCACCAGGTCCACATGCACATGGTCGAAACGTCTGGCCGGGATCGGAAACGGTTTGAGGGGCGATTTAGTGTGCTGGTGGACCTTAGCGCGCTGGCACGCTACACATGCAGCTGCCCACCCCTTGACGTCCTTGCGGAGGCCAGGCCAAACGAACTTGGAACCGACCAACTTCACCGATGCCCGAACTCCAGGGTGCGAGAGGGAGTGAATCGAATCGAAAACTCGACGGCGCCAGACCACTGGAACAATGGGGCGGGGACGGCCGGTGGAGACATCGCAGAGGAGGGCAGGACTGCCTTCCTGCATCACAGCGTCCTCTAGCTTGAGACCGGTACGCGTTGACCTAAGGGCAAGGACGTCCGGGTCGCTGGGCTGGTCGGCAGCCACAGCGGAGAAATCCACACCGAGGTGCACAGGACACACAAGCAGACGCGACAGACAATCAGCAACAGGGTTGGACTTCCTGGCCACATGCTGAATGTCCGTTGTGAACTCGGAGATCGCCGCTAGGTGGCGCTGTTGACGAGCAGACCACGGCTCAGTCACCTTGGACATGGCAAAAGTCAGCGGCTTATGATCCACATAAGCCGCGAGTGGGCAACCCTCCAGCAGGAAGCGGAAATGCCGGGTTGCAAGGTGCAGTGCCAGCAACTCCTGGTCAAAAACGCTGTACTTGCGCTCGCTATCCCGCAGTTTGCGGCTAAAAAATGCGAGTGGCTGCCACGCATTCGCCACATGCTGTTCAACCACAGCCCCCACGGCTATGTCAGACGCATCGGTTGTTAAAGCTATGGACGCTGTGGGTGTGGGATGGGCGAGGAGGGCAGCGTTAGCCAGGGCGCACTTAGCTCCGTCAAAGGCCTGGACCTGTTCGGGAGTCCAGTCGACAGGGTCGTTAGCCTTCTTAAGCCGCAGGGCTTCGTAAAGCGGCTGAAGGAGGTGGGCAGCGCGAGGGAGGAAACGGTTATAGAAATTCACCATTCCCAAGAATTCCTGCAATGCCTTAACAGAGACTGGGCGGGGAAATTCCGCCACCGCTTGCACCTTAGAAGGCAACGGGACCGCGCCTTGCGGCGAAATGCGGTGACCCAAGAAGTCAATCACCGGCAGTCCAAACTGACACTTGGCCGGGTTGACTATCAGGCCGTGTTCGTCCAGACGACGGAAAACCTGTTTCAGGTGCGCCAGGTGCTCTTCAGCTGACGGACTGGCCACTAATATGTCGTCGAGATAAACGAACACGAAAGCAAGGTCACGCAACACCGAGTCCATCAGCCTCTGAAAGGTTTGCGCTGCCCCCTTCAAGCCAAAAGGCATGCGCATGAACTCAAAAAGCCCAAACGGGGTGATCACTGTGGTCTTGGGCACGTCCTCTGCGCGCACGGGAACCCGATGATAGCCGCGCACCAGGTCCACCTTAGAGAAAATAGTGGTACCTGCCAGGCGTATGGAAAAGTCCTGTATGTGTGGGATGGGATAGCGGTCATTGGCGGTGACGTTGTTCAGGCGGCGAAAATCGCCGCAAGCCCGCCACGACCCATCCGCCTTGGGCACCATGTGAAGCGGCGAGGCCCACGGGCTGTTGGAACGCCTCACTATACCCAGACGCTCCATGATGGCGAACTCCTCCTTAGCTATAGCCAATTTTACCGCGTCGAGGCGCCGCGCGCGCAAAAACTGGCGGTCCCAGAGTGGGAATGAAATGTTCTACCCCGTGTTTAGTAACCGCGGTGGAAAAGGCAGGCGTAGTCACCGATGGAAAATCCGCCAGCAAACGCTGAAAAACATCCCCTAATGCTAAAAAGTTAGCGTGTGTTAACGGCCCCGCTCCCCGTCTCGCACGGAACAGTGGCGAAAGACACAGCATCAATTAAACGGCGGTTTGCAACATCAACCAGCAGACCATTAGCACACAGAAAATCCGCGCCGATAATGGGAACAGTAATGGCGGCCACTACAAAGTCCCACTCAAAATGGCGCCCGTGGAAACAAACAGTCACCAACCTTGTGCCAAACGTCGCAATGGACGAACCGTTAGCTGCACTTAACCGTGGGCCGCCGCCTTCGGCCGACCTGTCTGTCTTAGCAGGAGGGAGTAGGCTCTTTTGCGAGCCTGAGTCCACCAGAAACCGTCTTCCTGATATCGTGTCCTTAATGAAGAGCAGCTCAGTACGTCCGCCAGCGCCCAGAGCTGCTACTGAGCGCTGGCCCTGGAGTTTCCCGGCGCCTCAAACGTGCACGGAGGGAGCAGCGCCTCGCCTTGCCGCCGAACCGCTGGTGGAAGAAACAGAGGCCGCTCCCGCGCCGTCTCCGGGCAGTCACTCCAGCCACCACTGCCGGGTCCGCGTCCTCCGACGTCGGCTGCAGAGGCTCCGATGCCACACTCTGCACAGAGAACCGTCTGGTAGCCAGCAGGACCCGATCGGCCTCCTCAGCCAAACCTCGGCAGTCACCAGCGGCCAGACATGGGGAGTTAGCCAAAGCCGCGCGCACAGGAGACGGGAGCTGGCGCAGGAAAACGTGCGGGAAAAGGAACCCACCTTCGTCTGAGCCTAGCAGCGACAGCATATTGTCCATGAGATCCACAGCCGTCCCGTCGCCCAAACCGGATAGGGAGAAGATTCTGTCTGCCCTCTGCGGCAGATAGACTGTACCTCCGGAGCAGAAGATGTTTGAGGGCGACGTATTTATCGTGTTGCGGAGGGGCGCGCAACAGCTGCATGGCCCGGCGTGTGGACTGCTGGTCCAGCGCAGCGACGACCAAATAGTATCTGGAGTCGTCCGCGGAGATTCCACGCAGGTGGAACAGCGCCTCGACATGCTGGAACCACAAGGCCGGGTCGCTCTGCCAGAACTCTGGGAGTTTCACAGCCGCGGCGAGAACGGCCGGCTGTGAGAGTTGGGGCGGCGTGGCCAAAGTGGATTCACACTCCTCTTCTGCTCCAAACATGTTCAATTCGGGGTCACCAATGTGGCAGGAATGAGGAAAAACACAGGAGACCAAGGCGAGTTTGATGTTTATTCCTCAACTCCAAAAACCAACTGCAGCAGGAACAACCCTGCACCGGCGAGCCCGGGAACGTAAACCACGCCCCCAGCTCACAGTCCTGCTGGGTGAGAGGCATAGCCCCTAGTGTCCGCCACAATATATTCAATTACCTTTTTGTTATTGTATTTTATTGATTCGTTTTTCGAATTGTCATTTATTTACTGATTGCACATAGTGTTCACCCACTAGATTATACTGAAAGTTGTTTTTTTTTTAACCTTATTTCTTGTTCATTTTAACCTAAGTTAAAATTGGGGCTTGTTAAACCTTTTTTTTCTAAATGATGTGCAATATTTCTATCTGGTTTTTGTTTTAATTTACATATTTATACAGCTTTTTTATATTACATTTATATATTTTAAGTTTTATTGACTTTATTTAAGTGTACTTGGTACCAGAACACCTTAGGCCGAAGAGTGATGATAGACTTTGTGGTCGTATCATCAGATCTGCGGCTGTATGTTTTGGACACTCGGGTGAAGAGAGGAGCAGAGCTGTCAACTGATCACCACTTCATGGTGAGTTGGATCAGATGGTGGGGAAGGCTGCCGGACAGACCTGGCAAACCCAAACATGTAGTGAGAGTGAACTGGGAATGTCTGGCAGAGGCTCCTGTCCATGAGAGTTGCAGAAGGCTGGCAATGGCTCCTGTCCAGAAAGAGTTGCTCTGTGTCTTTGTAGATTTATAGAAAGCATACGACAGGGTGCCAAGAGAGGAAGTGTGGTATTGTATGAGGAAGTCGGGAGTTGCAGAGAAGTATGTAGCAGTGGTGCAGGATATGTATGAGGGAAGTGTGACAATGGTGAGGTGTGCGGTTGGAATGACAGATGGGTTCAAGGTGGAGGTGGGATTAGATCAAGGATCGGCTCTGAGCCCTTTCTTATTTGCAATGGTAATGTACAGGATGACGGAAAAAATCAGGCAGGAGTCTCCATGGACGACGATGTTCACGGATGACATTGTGATCTGTGGCGAAAGTAGGGTGCAGGTTGAGGAGAGCCTGGAGAGGTGGAGGTATGCACTGGAGAGAAGAGGAATGAAAGTCAGTAGAAGCAAGATGGGATACCTATGCGTGAATGAGAGGGAGGACAGTGGAATGGTCAGGATGCAAGGAGTAGAGGTGACGAAGGCATACGAGTTTAAATACTTGGGGTCAACTGTCCAAAGTAACGGGGAGTGCAGTAGAGAGGTGAAGAAGAGAGTGCAGGCAGGGTGGAGTGGGTGGAGAAGAGTGTCAGGAGTGATTTGCGACAGAAGGGTACCAGCAAGCATTAAAGGGAAGGTTTACATGATGGTTGTGAGACCAGCTATGTTATATGGTTTGGAGACAGTGGCACTGACGAAAAGACAGGAGGCGGAGCTGGAGGTGGCAGAGTTGAAGATGCTAAGATTTTCACTGGGATTGATGAAGAAGGACAGGATTAGGAATGATTATATTAGAGGGACCGCTCAAGTTGGACGGTTTGGAGATAAAGCAAGAGAGGCAAGATTGAGATGGCTTGGACATGTGTGGAGGAGAGATGCTGGGTATATTGGGAGAAGGATGCTGAATATGGAGCTGCCAGGAAAGAGGAAAAGAGGAAGGCCAAAGAGGAGGTTTATGGACGTGGTGAGGGAGGACATGCAGGTGGCTGGTGTGACAGAGGAAGACGCAAAAGACAGGAAGAAATGGAAACGGATGATCCGCTGTGGCGACCCCTAACGGGAGCAGCCAAAGGTAGTAGTAGTAGTAGTAGTAGTAGGCTCCTGTTGGGGAGGTTTTCAACTCCCACCTCCGGAAGACGTTTTCATGTATCCTGAGGGAGGCTGGGGACATGGAGTCTGAGTGGGCCATGTTCAAAGCCTCTATTGTATATTGCAGATGCGGCAGGTGGTCATAAGGTCATTGGTGCCTGTCGAGGTGGCAGCCTCAGCTTTCACTGCCGCTGTGGACGCCGGCAATGAAGGAAGTCGTCAGGCTGAAGAAGGAGACCTTTTGGGCTTGGTTGGCCCAGGGGTCTCCTGAAGCAGCAAACAGGCACCAGGAGGCTAGAAGGGCTGCGGCTTCAGCGGTTGCAGAAGCAAAAACTCGGGCGTGGGAGGAATTCAGCAAGGCTGAAGGAGGACTTTCGGTTGGCCTCAATGAAGTTCTGGCAAACCATCCAGCGACTCAGGAAGGGGAAGCAGAGCTTGACTCAGGCTGTGTTCAGCTGGGAAGGGGAACTGCTGACCCAGACTGGGGATGTTGTCGGCAGGGGAAAGAACACTTTGAGGAGCTCCTGAACCCGGGTAACACATCCTCAGTGGAGGAGGTAGAGTCTGAAGACTCGGGGGAGAAGCCCCACCCATATCCCTGGCAGAGGTCTCTGAGGTAGTTAAGAAGCTCCTCAGTGGCAAGGCACCAGGTGTGGATGAGATTCGCCCAGAGATGCTGAAGGCTCTAGACATTGTTAGGTTGTCTTGGCTGACACGCCTCTTCAGTATCGCGTGGAGGTTGAGGACAGTACTTGTGGAGTGGCAGACTTGGGTGGTGGTTCTCATATTTAAAAAAGAGGACCAGAGGGTGTGCACCAATTATTGGGCATCACACTGCTCAGCCTCCCTGGGTAAGTCTACTCTAGGGTGCTGGAAAGGAGGCTCCGACCGATTGTCGAACCTCGGATCCAGGAGGAACAATGCGGATTCTATCCTGGCTGTGGAACAACGGACCAACTCTTTACCCTTGCAGAAGTGCTGAGGGAGGCATGGGAGTTTGACCAGACAGTCTACATGTGTTTTGTGGACTTGGAGAAGGCTTATGACCGTGTATCCCGAGGCACTCTGTGGGGGTACTGCGGGAGTAGTATAGGGTACCGGGGCAGGTGCTACAAGCCATCTGAGTCCTTGTATAACCAAAGTGACATCTGTGTCCGTATTCTCAGCATAAAGTCAAACACATTATCGGTGGCTGTCGGACTCCACCAAGATTGTCCTTTGTCTCCAATTCTGTTGGTAATATTCATGGACAGGATCCCAAGGCACAGCCAAGGTGAGGATTACATCCATTTTGGGGATGCCAGAATTGCATCTCTGCTCTTTGCAGATGATGTGGTTTTGTTGGCTTCGTCAGAAGGCGACCTCCAGCGCGCACTGGGGTGGTTTGCAGCTGAGTTTGAAATGGCCGGGATGAGAGTCAGCACTTCCAAGTCTGAGGCCATGGTTCTCTACTGGAAAATGGTGGATTGCTCCCTCTGGGTTGGGGATAAGTTGTTGCCTCAAGTAAAGGAGTACAAGTATCTTGAGGTCTTGTTCACGAGTGAGGGTAGGATGGAGCAGGAGATTGACAGGCGGATTGGTGCGGCATCAGCAGTAATGCGAACATTGTACCAAACCATTGTGGTGAAGAGGGAGCTGAGCCAGAAGGCAAAGCTCTCAATTTATCAGTCAATCTTCATTCCAACCTTCACCTATGGTCATGAGCTTTAGGTAGTGACCGAAAGGGGGAGATTGCAGATACAAGTGGCTGAAATGAGTTTCCTCCATAGGGTGTCTGGGCTCAGCTTTAGAGACAGGGTGAGGAACTCAGTCATCCAGAGAGAGGTCAGAGTAGAGTCGCTGCTCTTTCACATCGAAAGGAGCCAGTTGAGGTGGTTCGGGCATCTGATTAGGATGCCTCCTGGGCGCCTTCCTTTGGAGGTTTTCCGGGTACGTCCAACTGGGGGGAGACCCCAGGGTAGACCCAGAACTCACTGCAGGGACTACATGTCCAATCTGGCCTGGGAATGTCTTGGGATCCCCTAGGAGGAGCTGGAGGGTGTTGCTGGGGAGAGGGATGTCTGGAGTGCCCTACTTAGCTTGCTGCCACCATGACCCGACCCTGGAGAAGCAGCTGATGATGAGATGAAATGAGATGAAGTTTATTGACTGGTTAAAAAAAAGCTTGAATAACAAGAAAATAGTCTTTGACATTATTTATTAGTTGTGCTTCTTCCTAAAGTTTTTCCTTTGCTTTTAGTCTCTGACCAAGGACATTACTAGTAGTGAATTAAAAGCACAAATTTCTGGTCACAAGGGGTGTAACAGACAATCTTGCTCAGGGCACCATGTTAGCTAGGGCTGTCTCTGTTTTTTGTTGATACTGGGCGACAGAGAAGTTGATTCAATTCCACGGTTAATTTCTAGGGCCATAGTTTTATGGTGTTAAACAACTAACCTGTTAAGCTTCTGTCTATCCCTCTCAATGGCAGGGATTTGACTTTCAACAAATGTTCCTCTGCACTGATGCAGTTTTTCTGTGTTTCGTATATGTTGTCATAATTTTTAAGACTGTTCACCTTGACACATTGAATAATATTTTTTGTGTTTTGTGTCTGATGTACTTGCAATTCAGGCAATGACTATCTAGCCCCTTTGGAACTCTTGTTAGGTTGCTTTGTAAACACAACAAAGAGCCAATCAGATCTCTTTTATAGCTGACACATTTTGCTAACTGGCATTCAACTTCATGACTCACATGTGTAGCTGCTTTGGTAAGTGTGATTTAGTTGCTTCAGAGCTAAAGTCCTTTTTCATTCAGTATTTGCTATTTTGCCCACTCACGTTCCCCATGAAACTCAGAAAACCTGAATTGATATTTGCAACATAAAAATAGTCAACATGGGTTTTTATGGTGGAGTAGCCACACAAAAGCCTAAGATCGCCATCTGCAATGCTAAGCATCAGCCGGAGTGGTGTAAAGCACTGCGCCATTGGACTCTGGAGCAGTGGAAACACGTTTTCTGGAGTGATGAATCACGCTTCACTATCTGGCTGTCTGACATACCAGTTGGGGTTTGGCGGATGTCAGGAGAATGCTACCTGCTGAAATGCATAATGCAATAATGGTCTAGAGCTGTTTTTCATGGTTTGGGCTTGGTCTCTTGGCTCCAGAGACGGGAAGTCTTAATGCTAAAGCATACAATGACATTCTAGAGAATTGTGTGCTTCCAACATTATGGCAACAGTTTGGGGAAGTCCCTTTCCTGTATCAGCATGACAGTGCCTCCATGCACAGAGTGAAGTCCATGAAGACAGTTTGCAGAGTTTGGTGTGGCAGAATTTTATTGGCTTGCAAACAGCCATGGCCTCAACCCCATCAAACACCTTTGGGATGAATTGGAACGCTGACTGTAAGCCAGGCCTTCATCCCAACATCAGTGCCCGATCTAGTTAATGCTCTTGTGACTGAATGGGAGCGAATCCCTGAAGCCATGTTCCAAAATGTAGTGGAAAGCCTTTCCAGAAGAGCGGAGGCTGTTATAGCAGCAAAGGGGGCACCAACTCCATGGATTTGGAATGAGATGCTCAACAAGCACTTATGGGTGTGGTGTTCAGGTGTCCACATATTGGCCGTGTAGTGTATGTGGTGATTTGGCTGTGATATGGAAGAAGGGTCTAGAAGAATACATTACAAAGCCTTATAAGGTTCACTGGGACTGTGTGAGACAGTCAATGACCAGTATTTTAACCAACCTCGAGGGACCTCAAGATTAATAGGAAGATTTATAATCAGTTACCAAGACCCCCGACTGTGTCTCACACTAGCTCCCTCACTTGCTTCTCTTGGTCAACTTTTTGAAAGGATTTTCAGAACATGGTCCTGCACAGCACAGTTAACACGTGTGTACTTCTGCACAGCACAGTTAACACGTGTGTAGCTATGTGTTGGCGTGTCACTCCAGTTAAAGTAAAACGTTTCTCTAATGTTAATACAAAGTGTTACACATGCACACATACACACCCATCATGCTCAACCCACTCCCACAAAACAGCAAATACAGCATCTACATGTGCTGCTCTGCAATAATACTACTACTTTTATTGGTAAATATATCTTTTCAAACTAAATGTTTTGAAATGTCTGACTGTTTGCAGAAACCAACACAGTACCATTGTGTAAGCCATGCAAAGAGAAAACTGAGAATAATTCTGAGTTGAGCTGGTCATATGCCGGTGCATCTGGTTAACATCTTCACACACTAGAAAAACAGGTCTCAGCCCCCAGCATTCAGCATCCCTGAAAACATCCAGACTTATTCCAGCATTCAGTGAGAGGGGCCTTTGTGCTCAGTAATCAATATTGTGTGCGGTATTGGTGTGGTACACTACTCAGTTGTTTACAGCGCTGTACCATATCGATTAAAAAAACAACAAACAAACCTTGACGCTGGCTGGCCTTTGTAGCTTCTCTAATTTGTCTGTCAGGTGGAGGACAAACTCAGGTCAACCCTTGATGGGTAAGTAGACAACACGGTGGGCAGATTTTCATGCCACGAGTGATGTAGAGAAAGGGCCACCTTGCCCATCGCTGCCACATCAAAGCAGACTGGGTTATTAACGGAGCACGTAGAGTGCTGGAGGCTGCATTATTATCACATGTATCCAGCTATGCTCATTTAGACTCATGCACACATGCACGCACACGCACACACACACACACACACACACACACACACACATACACATTAACATGCATATGCAGAAGATGAGAGGGAAAAGCAAAACTACTTTCTCTAACCTTATCAACTGGGAGTTGTTATCATTGCCTCTCACAATTAATTAGGCAACTTATTGAGCTCAAGATGCAATATGCATGTTAATTTAATGAGTTCTCTCTGGCTCATCAAAAAAAAGAAGGGAAATGCTTTGATGTTAAAAAAACTTGGCAGTAAATCATTGGCAGCAAACAATTACAGAATTAATGAAGATCAAAGAAACAATAGCCACAGCTATTGTTTCAAAGACATGCATGTTAATGTGATTGAAGGGCAGGCATGTAAATGTGTTTTCAGTCAATGGTGCACCGCTGTGTGTGTTCCCACTTATTGCTAATGTCTCCTCACTGGTCCTGAGAAAATGACATGATGGTGGGCCTCTGTACCTATACAGCAGGATAGACAAACACTTCAGACCTTCCTCAGCCACAGTTATAAGACCCATTTTAGAAACCAAAGAGACCACTGGCATATCCAAAGGATACAGACAAACAGGCAACAACAGTGTCAAAGAAGGTGGTAGCATGGTGGTCCACCATGGTGATTTCATTTCTAAATGAGGTCAATACATCTTGTAGCTTTGTGATTCTTGAATATTGAGCAGGCTAGATCTAATGTGAACAGGCTATCCTTGCTTTATTACGGCAAGAATGCCAAAAATGAAAAGACATATTAGACTGTATTTCTGCAGCTCATTGGTAAGAGAATGTAGTTACTGTTTTTTTTTTTTTTCAACTTTATGTATACTAGTGATATTAATGACATACATTTCCATATAAAAGTTGTATCCAGGTGAACTGATTCAACTTTCTTTGCTTTTCTTCCCTGGATTATTGGAGCATGCATGAAGACATAGTGATATTAATGTTATCATTTGGGCTGATTAAATGAAGATTAAGTCAATGTGTTAAGGTCTGCCGGTATGGAAAAACATCCCATACAGTCAAAATGTACCAATCATATCTTAATATATCAAAATGCAACATTGCGCAAAGGTAAGTGATTAAGTTCAGATGTAAAAGTCTGATGTCATATTTCCTGCATTTCTGCAAACCAGGAAACTAGATAATTTGCACAGGTCAAGTGCACTTGCTCACATTTACAGGGTACAAAAAAAGTTGACCTGAGGATGCATTTGGTCTCTGTACCAGTCTGCACTGCTTCTGTCATGCAGGCAGCACGTCAGCAAAACATAATGCTTTCTATTTGTCTCCATACTGGTTTCATTTTACTTGCATGTTCAAAAGCAAGACACCAAGTGCAGCACATGAACAATTACATATTTTGAATATAAATGAACATATATATGAACATACCTCTTATGACTATTTTGTCCATTTCAGCTTAGACAGTGACGGTTCTTGACACTACAGTGTAGGCTATAGGCCTACTTAATCTACACTTGAATTTTCTGCAAGGGTACTGGCAACTATAGCTCACCATAGGATACATATAAAGTCTGTAAAGTGTTGCAACCATAATAATGGAAACAAACTGTGTAAACTTAATAATAAATTATACTTTACTATTGTGTTAATATGCATTCAAATTACAATACTGATTTATTATGGGAGGTTGGGACCAACCGCAATATAAGGAAGTTGACTAAAAGCACAGTTAAACTGCTCCAACTGTAAAACAGCTACAGGCTATAAACATTTTAGCTAAAACATTTTTAAAAATTAAAATAAGACCTAGGATACACCTATTAATACCAGTTGAATGCAGCCCTTGTTTTGCACCCTAACAATTACAAAACAATAACTAATTGAAATCTGATGATTACGTTTAATGTAGGAATAAAACAGCGTACTGTACCTACCATTCCGATGATGAATAAACTGCTTATGAGTATTAAAAAAATGACTACTTCAGCAGAACAGTCTTTTCATTTGGTGCACGGAGCTGCGGGGTGACACATCTGTGCTCCCTAAGTAGGAAGATAAATGAATTAAAGGCGATTTGGGGTCGTGATCACACTTGTCAAGATGGATTTCCACACAGGAGCCCACGCGGCGCGTGAGGCCGCATCTCATTAATGGAAAAGCCATCAAGGCGTTTGTGCTCGTGCTTGGTATCTGCTTGCGGTACCCGCCCGAGACACAACAGGCTGTGGGAAACCTGCGCCCACCACTGCCTGCCGGCCTAAAACCTGTGCGACGTGCAAGCATCACGGACTGTCTGGCTAACAGAGATGTCTCTGCATATTACTCTCAGAATCATTCACAGGAATAGCAAAATGGCAAGGAGCCTCTGAGCAGGGATGGTTTTACTGACAACAGCCCTTGTACTCATCCAATCCACCACCAGCTAGTCCAGGCAATGAATATTGTGAGAACATAAATGTCACTTGGTTTTGCAACTTGTGTTCTTTCACACCACCACTAACAAAGGCACATATTTTACACAGACTGGCGGTGTAGACTATTATAGGATTGGGCAGAGAAAATGCAAATTGCAAGACTTTGAGTGACTTATATTGTTTACATAGGCCGAAGTTATCTCCGTACAGTCACAACTGTAAATAAAAGAGGTTATCGACGAGCTATGTCAGACATAGGCAACATTTGAGTGTCAAGAGTGTACAGGTTTTTTTTTCCTCAACCAGTCACTACACCAGGTGATTTCAATTATTATTTTGTCATTGCTGGTTGTAGATGTGATCCATCCACCAATCCATTATCCAACCCGCTTATCCTAATTAGGGTCGTGGGATGCTGGAGCCTATCCCAGCATTCATTGGGCAGCAGGTGGGGAGACACCCTGGGCAGGCTGCCAGTCCATCACAGGGCCCACACATTCACACCTAGGGACAATTTAGTACGGCCAAGTCACCTGACCTACATGTCTTTGGACTGTGGGAGGAAACCGGAGCCCTCGGAGGAAACCCACGCAGACACGGGGAGAACAAGCAAATTCCATACAGAAGACGACCTAGGATGACCCCCAAGGTTGGACTACCCTGGAGTTCGAACGCAGGACCTTCTTGCTGTGAGGTGACCGCACTGACCACTGCGCCACCATGCCACCTGTAGATGTGATAATCAGGGAAATTATCTGGTGTCATGAACGGTTGGAAAGAAAACCTGCAAACTCCTGGAAGTCCACATCTGGGCTATGTATTATTTTGATCATCTGTACTGATACATTACTGACCCTGTAAGAATGTCTATTTTTCCTTGAGTCTCCCACTAAGCAGGCCAGAGCACATGACATGCTACAGAGCAGCACTACAGGCAGCAGGCTGAGTTACTTACGGAAGAGCTCTCCAGCAGAGTGGATGCTTGAACCAAGGTCTCCTGGAAACTCCTATTGAAGGCTGGTTTCACTTTTCACTCATCCGCTCTCCAAATGATTGTGCCAAGCTAAGAGTAAAACCAAAAAGATATTAACTGTACCACTGGCCAAGTAAAACCATGACTATATTAGCCAAATTAACGTTTAATATCCCATAACACCAAAAGTCTGAATGTGGGGTAATTGGGTGTGTTGGGCCTATAGAGCTAGTCGTCAGTGTTGAGAGCTTGCTTGTTGGCACGCACGCATGTGCAGGCGCATTTCTGTGTGTGTGTGTGTGTGTGTGTTGGGATGGGTGGGGGTGGGGAAGTGTCATCCTGAAATGCCTGCTGAGGCCTCTATTGATGGTGTAGGCCTAACTCGACTGAACATAATTGAATGATAGTACCCACTAGATAACTCTTAATAGTAATCTGTGACAGGAGTTCTGGTGGATTTCTGATGGTGTGGCCTGATGTCCTCAGTAGTGAGATTTTTTCTCCCCATCTGTAGCTGTCCAATTACTCAATTCTTCCGAGCCATCCCAGTCGCTGCTCCAGGGGAGGGCTGCAGACTACCACGTCTCCTCCGATCTATGTGGAGTCGCCAGCCACTTCTTTTCACCTGACAGTGAGGAGTTTTGCCGGGGGGACGTAGCATGAGGGAGGATCACGCTATTCCCCCCAGTCCCCCCCCCCAAACAGGTTCCCTGGCCGACCAGAGGAGGCGCTAGTGCAGCGACATCCGGCTTCCCACCCACAGTGTGTCTGTAGGGATGCCCGACCAAGCCGGAGGTAACATGGGGACTCGAACCAGTGATCACTGTGTTAGTAGGCAATTGAATAGACCGCTATACTACCCGGACACCCCAATACTGAGAATTTGCAGGTTGGTGCATCATTATTTTCACATCTGAACTGAGCCCTGGTGTAAATATATAATTCTTCAAAAAGCCTCAAAATACCATGCCCAAGAAATGTAGATTCTAACATGTCCTTGCCTCAAATTCTATTTTCAAATAGACATCTGAATGCCAACTTGATCAATATAATGATTTAGGAGGGGTTTCAAGATGTGGCCACAACACTTAGTGCAAATACAAAAACATAACATTTCTTACCTATAGAAATATACAAATTACCGGAGCAGCAAAATAAACAGTGGCATTGGTGTCAAACAATACATCGGATTTATAGAGGAACAACAAATCAGATAAACCAGTTAACAACATTACAGAGGACCATGTCCGACTGATACGACATGCTCAGTAAAAATGAAGTTTTGTCATCTGCCTATAGCATACCCAATCTGCCATTCAAAACGTTTTTTCTGAGGGGGCGTCCAGGTAGCGTAGTGGTCTATTCCGTTGCCTACCAACATGGGGATCGCAATAATAATCACACCCTGCCAGAAACAGCAGCATGGTATTCAACATCTGTAATCTGTGAGACAATTTCAGTCTCCCTGTGCAGTTATTTAAGTAAGGAACTCTGCGAAGGCAGTGTACACCAGAACAAGCTGCAAGCCATCAGAAACCCTGTCTACACCAAACAATGTCTGCATAAAGCCCAGCCGCAGGTGTCATTGGAAGTGCTGGTACCAGAGCATGCCAAGTCAAAAATATGTAGAAGTGGCGTCCGGATGACGTGGCGGTCTATTCCGCTGGCTACCAACACGGGGATCGCCGGTTCGAATCCCCGTGTTACCCTCCAGCTTGGTCAGGCGTTCCTACAGACACAATTGGCCATGTCTGCGGGTGGAAGCCGGATGTGGGCGTGCATCCTGGTCGCTGCATTAGCCCCTCCTTTGGTCGGTTGGGGCGCTTGTTTGGGGGGGGGGATAGCGTGATCCTCCCACATGCCACGTCCCCTTGGTGAAACTCCTCACTGTCAGGTGAAAAGAAGCGGCTGGCGACTCCACATGTATCAGAGGAGGCATGTGGTAGTCTGCAGCCCTCCCCGGATCGGCAGAGGGGGTGGAGCAGCAACCGGGATGGCTCGGAAGAGTGGTGTAATTTGCTGGGCACAATTGTGGAGAAAAAGGGGGGAATTTTTTTTTCTTTCTCTGGTCTAGTCATCCACCGTATCCACTATTTTTAAGTAGTTGCTGATGTTATAACATGTTTGGCTTTACTTGAATTAATTTCATTAATTATACAACAATTATACAACCGACAAAGGCAGTTAAAGTGAGTAAATGCATCCGATACAGCCGAGGCGAAGGATACGACCATTTATTCAAGGAGCCGCCCTATTGTAAACAGACACCATTTTATTGTGTTCCAGTTTTGAGCCAATTATAATTGAGTTAGTGTTTCAAATGGCATGGAAAGTTGCTTGTGGGTGGTATTTTGTTGATTATTACAGGTTGCAGCATTCAGTCAGTCAATCTCAAGTGTTGATGGCGCTGAAATGCTTTTCAGCGGTCTGTAAATGGTATAGTTGTCAAGAACATTCAAACCATTATCGGATTAGGAACGAGCCTTTTCAGCATAAGACTATATAGAGATGGCGGGGTTGCAGAGAGCTGCAATACATTCAGTCAAGGTTAGATTTGCTATAAATTAGACTCAGCTGGAACACTTAACACACACACTTGAACTTTGTGAAGAACGAATTCAGCAACTGATGTCAAAAGAATTCCTGTTACAATATGAAAAAAATCTGTTTTGTTTCTTTTTCATTAACAAAGAAAGAATGCTAGCCCCACCAGTTGTACATAACGGTTTGCTATTTTCCATTGGATGATCACATTTGATTGGTTGTATGCCAGCATTCCCATAAGAATGCATGAACATCCACAAACATTCAAAAACTACACCTCTGTATGAAAGAATGGACATATAGATGAGCTGAATCTGAAGAGGGGGGTGTTAAGTGATGTTACTGAAAAGCCACATTAAGACATTACATAAACCCTTACTTGATTTTGGCATCCTTATTGGGTTTGTTTTTTTCCAGTAATTGTTAAAAAGTAAGACTGAATGCAGTTTGACTATAAGCTTCGAGACTCCATGCTCACTTGTTTGGCTGTAATTGAGAAACAAGAGTTATTTCCTTCACTCTTTTGTGTTGAATTTATTAAATACCACATTTGGGAAAAATATTATCTGGAGTTTGCTCTTCACTTGATCGCTGTTGTTCCCGAGGAATCATGGATATATATATATATATATATATATATATATATATATATATATATATATATATATATATATATATATATATATATATATATATATATATAGACTATGACTTACAAAAAATAGATGAAATGTTAGAAATTCAAGTCAGTGAGATTCAATAATAACTTACACTTTACCCACACAGCTGTTATCTCAGCCAGGAAACTGATATTGGGGGTTTATTTTTGGCGTTTTCACCAGTCAGTCAATGCTTCCTAGTGTCCTGTAGGACAGCCCACATCGACAAAAACCAACAAAAAGCCCATCTCATCCTTATCGCAGTACAGTTAAGGTAATGCGGCTTGAGGGCAGAGCGCCCTCTGTCGGCTCGGATGTGCCCTACAGTCAGGTTTGACGTGACCATTACACACGTCAAGGTTGTGTATGTGTGCGCGCGTGCGTGAAAATGTTTTTACTGTAGCAGTCAAACCCTGCAAAAGCTAACAACTATACATCAGCAATAAAAATAAATAAAAAATTTAAACCAGATCTGCGGTGACTTCATACTTCATATTGTGAGAGTACGCAAATACCCAGGTGAATCAGCTGTACTAAATTGTCCCTAGGCGTAAATGTGTGTGTGTGTGTGTGTGTGTGTGTGTGTGTGTGTGTGTGTGTGTGTGTGTGTGTGTGTGTGTGTGTTTGTATGTGTCGGCCCTGTGATGGACTGGTGGCTTGTCCAGGGTGTCTCCCCGCCTGCCGCCCAGTGACTGCTGGGATAGGTTCCAGCATCCCCGCGACCCGGAGTAAGGATAAGCGGTTTGGATAATGGATGAATGAATAAATTAAAATTTAAAAAAATCATCTCACTGAACAAAAGTTGAAACTTCATGTGGGTCCATAGAAAAACTAGAGCAGCCTCTGCTTGGGATGGTTGGTTGGTTGGTTGGTTGGTTGGTTGGGGCAGATGGACAGAGTTTTGGGCTTCATGTCAGAGACAGCGGGGGGAGGGGGGGGCTAAACCCATATAGGCGATAAAACCCCCTCAGGGGTCCACTGATTGGCACTGCTCACAAGGTCTTGGCTAAGTGACATTTGATGTGAGACTGTAAACAAGGTCAAAGCAATGTCAGGCTACAGCTGTCTGTCACCCAGCTGCAGCCTGTCTGGGACCAGCAAGGTGCCACAGAGGGCTACAGAGAGCAGCCGGCAAGGAGAGGAAAAACACACAAACTAGATGAGGGAGAGGTGGACCGGTGCAATGGGCAGAACATTATAAGGACAGTTTTTGTTTTGTTTTTTTTGTAAAGTTTTCTGGTTTGGCTGAAACATGGCCTTGGCAAATAGAAAGACAAGTGGAGAAGTTATCAGATATTATGTTGGAAATGACCAGTGAATTTACAGCTGATGGCCTGCAAAATCTAACTGAAAAGCCAAAGCAATAGTTGCATGATGTTGACATTGAGACACATTGATTGATTTGCCAGAGCAGCGATTGCCCAAGGCTGATGCTGGGGAGGCGAGTGGGGAAAGCATGTAGAAACAAAGGGAAAGTGTAGAGAGGCGGCGGGCCTTGCCGGGTATCCTCCAAAAGCCTTGCCCAGGGCGAGATGCGATAACACTGTCTGGCCTGGTCTGGTTGCTTCTGTATTGATCACAGACTGGGAAGGGCAAAGGTAGAGGGCCTCACACAGCCAGCCAGTGCCTCTGGTACTGACTGTCTGGCCAGTCATCACTGGTAATATATCCCAAGGCCAAACAGGTCAGTCCAACAGCCGGATAAAAAATAAACTGTGATGGTTGGTGTTAAGCAAACAAAGTTTTTATTCACTTAATATAATTACCTGCTTGTAGCATACACTGCAAATGCTTGTATGATTGTGTGTGTGTGTGTGTGTGTGTGTGTGTGTGTGTGTGTGTGTGTGTGTGTGTGTGTGTGTGTGTGTGTGTGTGTGTGTGTGAGTGTGTGTGTGTGTTCGAGTTTACCAGCACTGCATGAGAGTCATTGGTTTTGAACATTGGCAGGCAAGTAAAAAACAATTTTTTACTCTGGAAATTCAATTTTGGTAGCTACTGAAATATGTAGGATGAATGCCCTGCTGGTACAGTGTGATAGGAAATAGCAATAAAATAAAATAAAAGTTAAAAAAAAAACGTTTTTGGATGACACATTTTTTGTGTTTCTGTAAGACAGTAAGATCAATAACCGTTTATTTCGCCTGTCACTAACTGCTTGCAATGTGGGGAAGCGACCTCTGGAGGGAGCCACATCTCCATGACAAGAATTAAATGAGACTCACTGTGCCTTTAGTAGATCGGCCACACCATCACTGAAGGGGTGGCTTCGGTTTTGTTTTTATTCAATTCTATCAGGAATGCTGCAATTATAGAAGTGTGATCTCCATCTGCTTCCTTCTGAAAATCTGTAATGTTTAATTTGTTCAAAGGTCATGGTCTCTTGGAAAAAGCCTGATACATGATTTGGTAGAAAACGATGTCTATATAAATAAAGTTTATCATTATTATTTATAGAGAAACCCAGCCAGACAATGGTGAAGCGTACTGGTGTTTCCAGAAGCTGTTTCAGCTCAAAGGTTTTTTTTATTGAAAATCCCAGCACTCCCCATATACCGGATATATATATATATATATATATATATATATATATATATATATATACATACCGTATATATTGTCATGGCAACCTGGTTAACACACTTAACATGCCTGTAACATCTCCTTTCCTTTAGCTTTGGAACATAAATGTAATCAAATGCTTAATGTAACAATTTCCTCCAACTTCTCCAAGGTGCATGTAAACACCCCACCAATTGTATTGCATTGCACGCTTTAATAATTGGCAAGGCAAGGTAAATCTGTGAATAAACTTTGAAATTACACGTTTAGCATAATGGCATAGCATTCCATAATGCACTGACTCCACAATCACGTTTTTTTTTAAACAATAAACACGGAGCAGTCCAACAGTCTTTTTTGAACAGTTTCTTTGTGTATGTACTGTAAATGTGTAAGTGTGCCCCATGTTCTCTCAATGCCACCTCAAAGTCACAAGTTCAGTCTTTGTGGTGGCCGTGACAAGCGGCCACTATTTGAGTAGATGGCCTGGCCTGTTGTGCCACTGGGTTTTCCCTGTGTCAAGCACTGTCCTTGAGCTGGTGCACTTGGCGTGTGAGGAGGTACCACCTCACTTGGTTCGCCCTGACCTGACACATTCCTTGTATAAGCTGATGTGGTCTTTCCGGTGAGATGTCCCTGTTCAGAACTGCTCTGCTCAGGCATTCCCAAGTGCTGTGTTTGGGCTGAGCGCTCTGCTACATGCAGATATGTACAGTTGCGTCTGTAGAGTGTGTCGTCAACATCCACCACGAATGAATGAGGTGCGACTTTCTGGAGGCAATGTCAATGTCAATGTTAATGTAGACCTTTTTTATTTGTATGTCAGATCTTTGACTGTGCCCGAGTGGATCACTGGAGCCATCTTGGAACTCGACTCAGACTCAACCTTGATGACTCGGACTCGGACTAGGGTAATAGGGACTCGACTCGGACTCAGGTAATGGGGACTTGACTCGGACTCGACTCGATTTTTCTTTGGTGACTCGGACTTGGACTCGAACACTGGGGACTCGAGACTCGACTCGGACTCGAGGTTTAGTGACTCGACTACAACACTGGTACACACTGCATGTCGCATGTATGGGGTGTCCGACCTGCAGCACAGCGGTGTAGCCCTGCTTAAAGTGTCACTGATGTGCATTTTAGGCCCAGACTTGTACACAACATTGAGGTTGTAACACTGCAGCTGCATCAACATGTCCTGGAGATGTTCCAGTGCGCCCAGGAGGGGCTTTTTGTAGATGGTGATCAATGGTTTGTGGTCCATTTCTGCAGTGACTGTTTCCTTGCCATATAAGTG
This sequence comes from Lampris incognitus, assembly GCF_029633865.1. Taxonomy (NCBI): domain Eukaryota; kingdom Metazoa; phylum Chordata; class Actinopteri; order Lampriformes; family Lampridae; genus Lampris; species Lampris incognitus. Next base: position 22,209,212 of record NC_079219.1, on the reverse strand, counting down.
TCGGTGGAATCTCTGGCAGGTGAAAACTATGCTCAAGCACGCTTTCTATATTTGAGCGTAGTTTTGCTCCATCTGCATCAGCGCTCTCGAGGCAAAGGCCACAGGCTGCCCCCCTTGCTACAAGCAGCACCCCAGTCCAGTCATGCTAGTGTCGCTCTGGATTGTAACAGGTTTTGTGATGTCATAGTACTTGAGAACAGGAGTGCTAGAGACCATCCGCTTTATTTCACACACTGCATCCTCATGCTTGGGTAACCAATGCCATTCAGTGTCCTTATTCAGGAGCCTGCGGAGTGGCTCACAGACCTCTGAGAGTTTTTCCAGGAATTTGGCAAGGTACATCACAAATCCAATGAAGCGTTGCACCGCCTTCATACCAGTGGGTGTTGGTATCTGCAACACAGCCCGTGTTTTCTCTGGGTCAATTTTCAGTCCTTCTGAGGACAGGATGTGGCCGTGGAAGTGGACAGCTTGGAGTTTGAATTGCAGCTTGTGCTCACTCAATCTGAGCTTCATGGCCCTGCATCGCTCCATGAGAGCACACAAGTTGTTATCATGGTCCAGTTCCACTTCTGCGTCCGTGTCACCACGCCCGACCACCAGAATCTCATCAGCTATTGGTTCAATGCCAGCCAGGCCTGATAGCAGTTCATGGTGCTTGCGTTGATAGATCTCTGGGGCTACTGACACTCCGAACGGGAGTTTGAGCCATCTCATTCAGCCCCACAGTGTCCAGAAGGACGCCAGACAGCTACTTTTGTCATGAAACTTGCACTGTAGAAAGGCATCGTGAGCATCCACCAGTGTGAATAAGCAAGCCTTGGGCAGCTTGTACAACATGTCTTCCAGTGTTGGCATATGGAAGTCAGACCTCAGCAGTGCTCGATTTAGGGGTTTTGGGTCAATGCAGAGTCTTATTTTTTCTGGTTTTGCAACAGTCACCATATTACTTATCCACGCAGTAGGCTCGGTCACTGGTGTGATGTTGCCAACTCTGATGTGTTTGTCTAGTTCTTCTTTGACTCTTGCCCTCTTAAGCTACAGGAACCTTTCGAGGTGCGCATTGTACTGGAGTTACATTAGCGTCCAGCTCAAAATGTGTTTCGCCCAGGACTGACTCGATTGGGTCATTGAAGACATCACTACAGTCTTTTAACAGCTGTTCTTTTGTAAGAGGCCCACCCTGACTTGCTTCTACTTTATTCAGCTCATCTGGGATTGTGAAGCTCATGAGGCCCAGTTGTTTGCATGTGGCCCCGGAGAGGAGAGGCTCTTGCTTGGTTTCAACTATCTCAAAGACGAGGCTGTGCTTTTCTCCTAGAATGACACAATCTGTTTGGAATCTCCCCTGTGATGGCATCATTTCCCCAGAATACAGTTTCAGCTTGCTTGTTCTTGGGTGTGACGCTGTTCCAGGTGACAGCTAATCTTTGATCTTGCTGCTCATAACATTGCAAGTGGCACCTGTATCTATCTGATATGCCTGCCTTTTCTTATTCAGACGCAGGTGCACAAACCATTTGAGCCCCTTGGATTTCACAGTGCTGATGCATTCAGTGGCTAGGAACCGTCTCTCATCAGTACCTGAGTCCCCTTCCCCTTGTTCAACATCTTCAAGCAGATTCACTTTTTTTATTAGGACTTGCTACTAGCCTGACATACTATAGCAAAGTGATGTGAAACGCCGCATGCTCGGCATGTCTTACCGTAGGCTGGGCATTGTTCTCTGCCCCACTTGTGACTGTTTCCACAATATTTACAGGTCCAATGTGGATCTCTCCCCACCATTTTCCCTTGAGTTTTGTCCACGGCATTCACACTGTCTGTATGCACTTGTGGGCCCTCCATAATTTTTAATGCGTTTCTCTGTCGGTTCTGCAAGCCGACAGATTTCAACTGCTGCAGTTAGCGTCAGTTCTCATTCGTGCAGCAAGCGCCTCCTGATGTCCTCACTTGGAACACCTAGCACGAGCCTGTCTCGAATCAGTTCGTCCTTTAACATCTGAACTTGCATGATGCTGCTCTTTCCCTTAGCCCTGTTAGAAAACTGTCTATTGGTTCATCCGTTTCTTGTCTGCAACACCCGAACACGTACCTCTCGTAGATTATATTTTTCGCCGGCTCGAAGTAATCCCCCAAAGCATCCAAGATAGCAGTTGGGTCTTTCTTTTGATCTTCAGTCAAAGTGAGGTTGTGCATGCAAATATGACAGCACTCGTTACCCATTAGCCATCTCAGCGAGGCTGCTTGCACTTCATTCGGCTTCTCATATAGACCCGTTGCTAGCAACAAAAAAAAACAAAAAAACAAAAAAAAATCCTTGAATTCTGCCCAAAAAACTTCCCAATTCTTTGCTAAATCCCCGGATATTTGCATGCTCTCGGGCGCCGGAATGCTATTACTTGCCATGGCGTGGATTTATTAGTTTATTTGGTAGCTAAACCGCTTCTGACACCACGTTTCAACTCAGTTTTTTTTATTGCAAATCCCAGAACGCCCCACACACACACACACACATATATATATACGTATATAGTGTAACGTGCATGGATAAGTAGACACTTTGGCCGCTGGCTGATGGGTCTGACCCTTTAGTCGAGCGGTCAGCAATACGGGTTTGAGTCCCGGCCGCGGCAGTTCCTGTGGTTGCCTCCCGAATTCGCTACATTGGTGAGGTTACTGGAAGCGCGTGCGCCCAGAGGCGTGAGGGAGCTGATATGCTGAAGCGCGGGGATGCGCTTACCGAAAGAGGGGGGTAGTGTAACATGCATGGATAAGTAGACACGTTGGTCCTTAACTAACGGGACGGGCCGTTTAGTCGACTGGTTAACGTTGTCGCTTGCGGAATGGGTGACAAGGGTTCGCGTCCCGGCTGTGGAGGTACCCAGGCTGCCCCCCAAATTCGCTACATTGGTGTCAGAAGTGGGATGGTGAGACCGTAAGGCCATCGGAAGCGTATGCGCCCAGAGGCGTGAAGGAGCTGATATGCTGACGCGCGTCTCAAAGGAGGGGGGTAGTGTAACGTGCATGGATAAGTAGACGTGTTAGCCGCTGACTGACGGGTCTGAGCCTTTAGTCGAGCGGTCAGCGATGTCTCCCGCGGTGCAGGTGATACGGGTTCGTGTCCCGGCCATGGCAGTTCCTGTGGTTGCCTCCCGAATTCGCTACAATATACACTCACCGGCCACTTTATTAGGCACACCCGTCCAACTGGTCGTTAACGCAAATTTCTAATCAGCCAATCACATGGCAGCAACTCAATGCATGTAGACATGGTCAAAACGATCTGCTGCAGTTCAAACCGAGCATCAGAATGGGGAAGAAAGGTGATTTAAGTGACTTTGAACGTGGCATGGTTGTTGGTGCCAGACGGGCTGGTCTGAGTATTTCAGAAACTGCTGATCTACTGGGATTTTCACGCACAACCATCTCTAGGGTTTACAGAGAATGGTCTGAAAAAGAGAAAATATCCAGTGAGCGGCAGTTCTGTGGGCGAAAATGCCTTGTTGATGCCAGAGGTCAGAGGAGAATGGCCAGAGTGGTTCGAGCTGATAGAAAGGCAACAGTAACTCAAATAACCACTCATTACAACCGAGGTATGCAGAAGAGCATCTCTGAACGCACAACACATCAAACCTTGAGGCAGATGGGCTATAGCAGCAGAAGACCACACCGGGTGCCACTCCTGTCAGCTAAGAACAGGAAACTGAGGCTACAATTCGCACAGGCTCACCAAAATTGGACAATAGAAGATTGGAAAAACGTTGCCTGGTCTGATGAGTCTCGATTTCTGCTGCGACATTCGGATGGTAGGGTCAGAATTTGGCGTCAACAACATGAAAGCATGGATCCATCCTGCCTTGTATCAACGGTTCAGGCTGGTGGTGGTGGTGTAATGGTGTGGGGGATATTTTCTTGGCACACTTTAGTACCAATTGAGCATCATGTCAACGCCACAGCCTACCCGAGTATTGTTGCTGACCATGTCCATCCCTTTATGACCACAGTGTTCCCATCTTCTGATGGCTACTTCCAGCAGGATAACGCGCCATGTCTTAAAGCTCGAATCATCTCAGACTGGTTTCTTGAACATGACAATGAGTTCACTGTACTCAAATGGCCTCCACAGTCACCACATCTCAATCCAATAGAGCACCTTTGGGATGTGGTGGACCGGGAGAATCGCATCATGGATGTGCAGCCGACAAATCTGCAGCAACTGCGTGATGCTATCATGTCAATATGGACCAAACTCTCTGAGGAATGTTTCCAGTACCTTGTTGAATCTATGCCACGAAGGATTAAGGCAGTTCTGAAGGCAAAAGGGGGTCCAACCCGGTACTAGCAAGGTGTACCTAATAAAGTGGCCAGTGAGTGTATATATATATATATATATATATATATATATATATATTACGAGTATATGTATATACTCGTTTCCTGCGTGCTTATGGACTGTTGGTAGATGTTAAAAACTGCCGCTTGATTGACGCCGTCTGCTCCTACCCATGTACGCTGGGGGAGGCGGGTCCCATTGGCTTGTCCAACTTGACTGCCACCGGGGATGAATTTCACCGTCTGCTTGCTGAGTTTCCGGACTTCACAACGCCCACCTTCTCATCAGCAGTCGCCAAGCATGGAGTGGAACACTACATCACCACCACGGGCCCCCCAATCTACGCCCGTGCATGGCGCCTCGACCCAGCCAAGCTCGCCATTGCCAAGGAGGAGTTTGCCAATATGGAGCGCCTCGGCATCGTGCGCCGCTCCAACAGTCACAAGGCTAATGGCGGCTGGCGCCCATGAGGTGATTACCGCTGCCTCAACAACGCCACGACGCCAGACCGCTACCCCGTCCCGCACATCCAGGATTTCTCCGTGCACTTGGTGGGGGCAGTCATCTTCTCCAAGGTGGACCTTGTGCGTGGATACTACCAGGTGCCGGTCCGCACACAGGATGTGCCGAAAACGGTAGTAATCATGCCGTTCAGCCAGTTCCGAGTTCCTGAGGATGCCGTTTGGGCTCAAGGGGGCTGCACAGACCTTTCAGCGGCTCATGGACTCTGTGCTGCGAGATATTCTGTTCCTGTTTGTTTACCTGGATGACAATCTCGTGGACAGTACGTCCGCAGCAGAGCACCTGGTCCACCTCTGGCAGCTATTCGAATGGCTCAGCCAGCATGGGCTCATCGTCAACCCAGCGAAGTGCCAGTTAGGCCTGCCAGCCATTGATTTCCTTGGGCACCGGGTTACAAAGGACAGAGCAACCCCTCTCCCCGACAAGGTGGACGCCGTCGTCAGGTTCCCATGCCCGAACACGGTGAAGTCCCTGCAAGAGTTCCTGGGCATGGTGAACTTTTACAACCGGTTCATTCCCCGGGCGACTCATCTCATATGCCCCTTGTATGAGGCTCTGAAGGGTAAGGACCCCAAGGGCCCAGTGGACTGGTCGGAAGAGAGAAACTGGGCGTCTGAGGATGCTAAGGCTGTGCTGGCTGACGCCGCCTTGTTGGCGCACCCATCACCAACTGCCCCAGTAGCATTCACCACAAATGCCTCAGATTATGCCGTGGGGGCAGTGTATGAGCAGTGGGTGGGTGGAGCCTGGCAGCCGCTTGCTTTTTTCAGCCGCCAGCTGCGCAGCAGTGAGAGCAAATACAGTACCTTCGACTGGGAGCTTCTTGGCCTGTTTCTCGCAATCCGCCGCTTCCGCTTCCTGATGGAAGGCCACCAGTTCTCTGTGTTTGTGGACCACAAGCCGCTGACATTCCCCATGGCCAAAGCCACCGAGCCATGGTCTGGGCGCCAACAGCGCCAGCTCTCTTACATCTCCGAGTTCACCACTAACATCCGGCACATCGCCGGCAAGGACAACTTCATCGCCGACTGCCTCTCCCGGGTGATGTTGGGGGCCGTCCACTTCAGACTCGACTACGCAGCCATGGCTGCAGACCAGGCTGCTGACACAGAAATAAAGGCCTACCGGACTGCTGACACCAGACTGCAGTTGAAGGATGTGGTGTTCGACGACGCCAGGGCCAGGCTTCTCTGTGACATCTCCACGGGTCAGCCCCGGCCCATGGTGCCCACGGGCTGGCGGCGATGGGTTTTCAACGCCATCCATGGCTTTTCACACCCAGGCGTGAAGGCATCAACGAAGTTGGTGGGGGCCAAGTTCGTGTGGCATGGCCTCAGAAAGGACATCAAGGACTGGGCGGGCACCTGCTTGGCATGTCACCGCCACATGAATTTGGTAAGACAGGATCTGCAGGAGTAGCTGGAGTTGAAGAACTGTTTTTGTTTATGATCTCCTCAACCTAATTGCTGATAAAGTCTAGAAACTCATGGGCTGTGGATGGTGAGCAGCCAATAAACTGCTGCTTTTTAGTAAATTTAGATAGTTTCAAAGAGAAATCTGGGAGCCAATAATGCTTCAAATTTAATAATAATAATAAAACAGATCCGACACAGCAGATGTGGCTGGAAAGACATTCAGATAAGAAACAGCTGTCCCTTTAGATAAAACCAAATCAAGGGTGTTACCACTGTAATGAGTCGACTCTTGAACAAACTGAGCGAACCCAAAAGTATCAACAAGTGCCCAGAAAGACTTAACTTGCAGGATCAGTAGCCTTATTCAGATTAATATCGAAATCGCCAAGAACTAGAATCTCATCAGAATGAGTAACAAGACCTGAGAGAAATTCTCCAAATTCTTCCAAGAAATAGTGAGTATGGGCCAGGGGGTTGATAGCGTATCACAGTCTGGACTGAGCCAAGCCCATTCGTGGCTGAAGGAGATGGATTTAGAATAAGAGCCTCAAAAGATTGGAATTTAGATTAAAGTTTACAATTTCAATTGAAAATGGATTTATATATTAAGGCGACACCCCGACCTTGTTTATTTGCCCGAGCTACATAGGCATAAGTATAGACGGGTGGGGAAGCTTCATTTAAGGTAAAGAAAACATTTGGTTTTAGCCATGTTTCACGTAACCCAATCATATTAAAACTACATTCAAGAATCAGATTATTTATTAGTAAGCCTTTGGTAGACAGTGATCTGATATTTATGAAACCAAATTTAAGCATCTTGTGGAAGTAATCAGTAGTAGGCAGAACTTTAGAGCTACCAATAGGTGAAATATTAATTGGAATTAGACACCTTGTATTATTAGTTGACAATTTTAATGACCTACGCTTTGGACGATATATGGTCACACTTTTGATAACATTAGATGTTTGGTTCTGCAGTTTATTAGGTACCAGATTGCACATTTCACCACCACCAGTGGTATGAATGAGTATTCAATTATTGTGATTCACACATTTAGGAGAGCAGAGCTTGGGAGCAATACAGCAGGGTAGGGAGATGGTCTCAATGTTATAGACCAAGCTGTCAATCTGATAATCTACACTATGAGAAATTCCCTGACTAAACATATAAACTAAACTAGTTGACTCCACAGCCGCACTAGTTTAAACCTAGCAGGCTCTCTAATCTCCTGCAACTTGCTGAATGATTAGTCCCTGGTGTCAAACTACATGCAGACAACTATGCGTAGACAGTAGGGTGAATGCTGCCCTTGAAAATTAATATCTCACATTTTTCTCACACAACAGTGGTGTCAACCATGCAAGGCAACAACCAGCTCATCAGGAGCTGTTAGGGGTTAGGGGTCTCACCCAGGTTTGTTGTTGACATTTTTTGCTGCGAGGAGCTGAGGATTGAACCAGCAATCCTCCCATTAGTGGGCAACCTGCTCTACCTCCCGAGCCACTGGCGTCCCATGCTAAATAGGCTAGCTATGTGCACCTATGGCATCTTTTAAAGGATCTCCAACCTGAACTCCTAGCTAGTCTTGCTTTATATATTTGAAATTGTGTTTTCAATAAATGTACTTTTTGTCCTCATTGGCTACAAATTCAGCCAAGTGTTGATGAGTAGATTAACTGAGTCATGGCTGCATCGTTAACTGTATGTTTCGATATTTTGTGCTTTAAACAGTACCTAAATGGCCCAAGAAGACAGATGACATCTGAGACCTTAATCACAGCCTATAACATACCAGGGAATGATCGGTCTCAGTCAAGACATCTCCTTCCCCATGCCATGACAAGCTAAGAGAGCAGAGCATGTTATTGTGTTATATAGTGCTATCTGTCGGACTCGATTGCAGCTCTGCTCTCCTGGTTTTCAATCATGTGAAACAGCAGCAGAAGTTTATCTATGGAGCTTTAAATCACAGTTAAAGTCCCACAGAGCTTTACATTTTCACACAGGGAAAAACAGGAAGGTACAGTAAAGAACGGCAGACACACACACACTCTATCCTTAGACCCTGGATTTGAATGAGGAAAAACCTTTGCAGGAATGTGGAGTTTTTCCTCATCCTATAGGTCAAGTGCATTGATGTTTCCTGTATGTATGTACCCGTTTTGGAGTGTATAGTGTGATTATAATGTGAATGTAAATCCCTCTGGGACAGTAACTCTGATTTTGTGTGATTGAGACATGCTTCTGTGTAAGTGTACGCAAAGGTCTCTACACAGCACTGAAGAGAAGGCGTTTCTGGATGATCATTGCTTGCAAAAGCTTAAAGGGTTGCACATATACACTACCGTTCAAAAGTTTGGGATCACCCAAACAATTTCGTGTTTTCCATGAAAAGTCACACTTATTCACCACCATATGTTGTGAAATGAATAGAAAATAGAGTCAAGACATTGACAAGGTTAGAAATAATGATTTGTATTTGAAATAAGATTTTTTTTACATCAAACTTTGCTTTCGTCAAAGAATCCTCCATTTGCAGCAATTACAGCATTGCAGACCTTTGGCATTCTAGCTGTTAATTTGTTGAGGTAATCTGGAGAAATTGCACCCCACGCTTCCAGAAGCAGCTCCCACAAGTTGGATTGGTTGGATGGGCACTTCTTTGAGCAGATTGAGTTTCTGGAGCATCACATTTGTGGGGTCAATTAAACGCTCAAAATGGCCAGAAAAAGAGAACTTTCATCTGAAACTCGACAGTCTATTCTTGTTCTTAGAAATGAAGGCTATTCCATGCGAGAAATTGCTAAGAAATTGAAGATTTCCTACACCGGTGTGTACTACTCCCTTCAGAGGACAGCACAAACAGGCTCCAACAGGTACTATTTAATGAAGATGCCAGTTGGGGACCTGTGAGGCGTCTGTTTCTCAAACTAGAGACTCTAATGTACTTATCTTCTTGCTCAGTTGTGCAACGCGGCCTCCCACTTCTTTTTCGACTCTGGTTAGAGCCTGTTTGTGCTGTCCTCTGAAGGGAGTAGTACACACCGGTGTAGGAAATCTTCAATTTCTTAGCAATTTCTCGCATGGAATAGCCTTCATTTCTAAGAACAAGAATAGACTGTCGAGTTTCAGATGAAAGTTCTCTTTTTTTGGCCATTTTGAGCGTTTAATTGACCCCACAAATGTGATGCTCCAGAAACTCAATCTGCTCAAAGAAGTGCCCATCCAACCAATCCAACTTGTGGGAGCTGCTTCTGGAAGCGTGGGGTGCAATTTCTCCAGATTACCTCAACAAATTAACAGCTAGAATGCCAAAGGTCTGCAATGCTGTAATTGCTGCAAATGGAGGATTCTTTGACGAAAGCAAAGTTTGATGTAAAAAAAATCTTATTTCAAATACAAATCATTATTTCTAACCTTGTCAATGTCTTGACTCTATTTTCTATTCATTTCACAACATATGGTGGTGAATAAGTGTGACTTTTCATGGAAAACACGAAATTGTTTGGGTGATCCCAAACTTTTGAACGGTAGTGTACACACCTCCATTCTCTCAACAGCTCGCCAACCGTGTCTGCCAGTGTTACCGGCTCCAGACCTAGGGGATATCCGGAGCGGCAGCAAATGATACACAGGCTAAATAGCACTGTGGATCTGTGAATAAAAAAGCAAGGCACGAGGAAAATACGTTGTCACTCAAGCTCGCACCAGTTTATTTCTGGTCTCAACAGTTAAACATTTCAGCAATTCTCCAGATTGTACCATAGTCATCAAACGTAAAATAAACACCAAATAAAGTGTAACAATTTGTAAAATCACTTTGGTTTTTCTCATCACTCAAACATCAATATAAGCTACTGTCAAAATAGCAATTTCACAACAACAGAAAAAAATCAGCCTATTACAGCATCTGAACCATTTATCTATATCCACCTGCACAACTTTTATCCCATTTACAGGCTTTAATACACTGCGTGGTCTCACGCATGCGCACACTTCCTAAAACGCAGTACCAGCAACAGGCATGAAGTGGCGACAACTGAACAATTATCTGAACAAGTTACCACAGAATAGCTCCTCGTAAAACAGTAATTAACACAAAACCCACACATCCACGTATCACCAAAACATTACTATGAGATGTTTACAATCTACTATGACAGGATACCACTTTATTAGGCTAGCCTAAACTACTAGCTAGCATGGCGTTTGTTACCCTCAGCAAGTCGAGACACTTAAACATAACATTCTTATCACATTTGCACTAAAACACTATGGAATACTGTCTTGACTATATCTTTTGTCTAAAACTAAATTAGGGAGTTTATAATATCTTTTTCCAGTACCTGTGAATCAAAAAGAGAGGCACGATGAAAATACGTTGTCACTCAAGCTCGCGCCAGTTTATTTCTGGTCTGGCTTAAGGAAGTTTTTCTCTCTTTCGTACTGATCCCAGAAGCGCTGCAGCGCCACCTACTGACTTGGTGGTGTAAACCCACATTGTATTTAATCTAAAAAATAGGGGGGTTTATTCTAAACTTTTAATGAAGACGATTTCTCAATCCCTTACACTCTCCCTGCTTTCAGAGGTGTCTCCGGACATCTAGAACTAAACAAGTCAACTGTCTAGCTGTATCGTCACGGTCAGTGTTTGTCAATGTCAGTCTCTCATGTCCTTTGTTCATTCAAGTCTTCCACTTCACATCTAGTATGTCCACACTGCTTGTGTAGGGTAGTAACAGGCCTCAGGATGTATTGGGTAGGTAGGAATGGGGTAAGGCATACAGGTCAACATTACATTTGCTCCTAGTCTCCATGGGTGGTAGGTGGGCTGCCCTAACTGTTCATATGTAGACATTCCTCTAGGTCTTACTTCCCGGGCAGACCTTCTCAAGGGTGGCTCTTCTTCATCCCCTGACTCTGAGACAGGTTCAACCACCATTCCAGGTTCCCCTTGAGTTCAATGGTCCATAGTATCATCCCCCTCGGGTTGTTCCTGAGCTCCCACGGCCGATGGCATATTAGCAGGTGTTGGTACTCGTACTGACTCTGGCCTTACAGCAGGTTCATTGTGCTGTTGCACATCGCCAAACTCAGTCTCCTGACACGTTGCCTGATATTCTGGTGCTGCAGCTCCAAGCTGACAGTGTTGCTCCACCTGAGGTGAATGAACTCCGACTGTCTTCCTTTCGTATACAGGTAGATGTCAGAAGTTGTAGGAGAGTTCTTCCTCCTCCGCAGACTCATTGGAGTCCTCCTCTGCTCTCTCTTGTTTACTGTTGTCTCCGTCTTTGTGGTTTCTTTTGTCCATGACAGTCCTGTTCCTGCTCGACTGGCAAATCATTTACTGGCAGGAGGAGGTTACGGTGAAGCACACGGGTGGTCCCGTTCCTGGTCTCTGCTTGAACTCTATACACAGGACCATCTCCCAGCCTTTCAACCACACGGTGGACCTTTTCCTCCCAATACGCACGAATTTTGCCTGGACCGCCTCTCTCAGACATGTTTCTGACGAGTACATGATCACCGGGTTGAAGCATGATTCCCTTGAAACCCCGATCATAGTAGTTTTTTCCTTTCGCTGAGCACCATTTGCTGTTTTCGAGGCAATCTTATATGCCTCCTGCATCCGAGAAGCCCATTTCTGTGCATATTCCTGTCGGTTCTGTGCCTGCTGCTCAGGTTCGTGATCAAAGAGCAAATCGATGGGCAACCACGGAGCTCTTCCAAACAGGAGGAAGAAGGGTGAGTAGCCTGTCGCTTCGTGACGTGTGCAATTGTAAGCGTGGACCATGTTTGGCAGGTGATCTTTCCACTCAGCTTTTTTTTTCTCCTGCAGGGTGCGGAGCATCTGAAGAAGCGTCCTATTTAGGCGTTCAAGAGGGTTCCCCTGCGGATGATAGGGGGTGGTTCAAGAATGGGCAATTCCCGCCAGCTGCTGAGGTCGTTGGAATAGTCTGTTCTCAAACTCCCGAGCTTGATCATGATGTAGCTTTTGAGGGTATCCGAAGCGTGGAATAAAGTCATTGAAAATCTTCTCCACTGTGGTTTTGCCTGACTTGTCATTAGTCGGGTAGGTTTGTGCAAATCGCGTGAAGTGATCTACCAGGACTAAGATGTACTCGTAACCTCCTCGGCTTGGTTCGAGATGGAGGTTATCAACAGAAATGAGCACAAAGGGGCTGTTGGTTGTAATCGAGACCATCGGTGCTTTCTCTGGGATGGTGGGTCGCTTCTGTTTGATACATTGGCATTGGCGAGTGACCTAATCTTCGATTTCTCGCTGCATGAATGGCCAATAAAACCTCTGCCTTGCCACGTGGATGACTTTGTCAGACCCGATGTGTCCCATGTCATCGTGCAGGTGTTTTAGTACAGTGGACTTGAGCGTCTTGAGAAGAACGAGTTGTTTATGTTGTTCTGTCTGCCTGTACAGAATTCCCTTGTCAAGTCTGAGTTTGTTCCACACATGTATCAGTCTTTGTGGTTCCAGTCCCATCTGTCTCTTGTCTTTATCGTTAGGATTCCATCCTCTTTGTTTTAAGGTTATCAGTTCCCAGATAGACACATCATCTTTCTGCGCAGTTCTGACGTCCTCTGGGGTGTACATGGGCGTGCTCGTAGGAGGTGAGTCATCATCAATGGAACCCAGCTGTAATGCTGCCACCCATGGCACATCCTCATCTCTTTTGGCCTTGACCCCTTGCCAGATGGCGGAGATGACATCGGGGGGCATGGTCTCTGTGTATTCTCTCATGTGGTCTTGGAGTTTCAATGGATACCGAGTGAAGGTATCAGCATCAATCTTTGCCTAGCCTGGCCTGTATTTGATTGTAAAATGGAAGTCGGCCAACTCACCCACCCAGCGGCGTCCGACAGCATTTAACTTGGCCGTGCTTAAAACGTAAGTTAGGGGATTATTATCTGTGTATACCGTGAATGTGGGTGCGTAATACAGGTAGTCCCTAAACTTATCACAGATCGCCCACTTTAAGGTGAGGAACTCGAGCTTGCTCGAATGGAGGTGATAATTCTTCTCAGCAGGTGTGAGTGTCCCGGATCCATATGCAATGACATGGAGTTTATTTCCCTGTTCCTGATATAGCCCTGCCCCCAGGCCTTCATTGGATGTGTAGGTGTGTAAGATGAATGGTAAATTGAAGTCTGGGTATGCTAAGATGGGGGGGTTGGTCAACATGTTGACCAGGCGAGACACGATAGCACTGTGTTCAGGGGTCCATTGTATGGGTGTCTTGGTTGGCAAATAGCCACTCTTTGTGCCCTTCAGTGTAGCCTTGGCAGACGTAGATGTAACAGGGTGCTTACTAGACTCCCCGGGGCCCTCTTGAAGCTTAAACAGCAGCCGTGCTATCCTGGAAAAGTCTTGAATGAAGGATCGATAGTAGCCTAAGAACCCTAACAGAGCACGGACTTCTCCCACGTTCTTCGGTTCATTCTCCTTCAACTGAAGCACTGCTTCCATATCGTTAGGGTCTACCTGAACACCTTCACTTGACACCAGGCATCCAACATACCTCACTTGGCACTTGAACAGCTCACATTTCTTTGGGCGTAACTTCACACCATGCTCCCATAAGTGACACAGCACTCTTCTCAGACCCTTCACATGGTCATGAAAGGTTTTGGAAAAGCAGAGCATGTCATCCAGGTATGGGGAGCAGCACTCATCCCTCAGACTGTCAAGAACACCTTCCATACATCTCTGGAAGGCTGCTGGAGCATTGGTCAGGCCTAAGGGGAGGTGGAGCCACTCATACAGCCCCCAAGGCATACTAAAAGCCGTCAGAGGCCTGGAGCCTTCATCGACAAAGCCCTGGTAGTCTGCAGCCCTTCCCGGCTCGGCAGAGGGAGTGGAGCAGCAACCGGGACGGCTCGGAAGAGTGGGGTAATTGGCCAGATACAATTGGGGAGAATAACGGGGGGGGGGGAGGGAGTGGCACCTCTGTCAAGGGGTGGATATATTAGGCAGCAAGTGAACAGTCAGTTCTTGAAGTTGATGTGTTGGAGGCAGGAAAAATGGGCAATCATAAGGATTTGAGTGGCTTTTACAAGGGCCAAATTGTGATGGCTAGACGACTGGGTCAGAGCATCTCCAAAACAACAGGTCTAGTGGGGTGTTCCTGGTATGCAGTGGTCAGTATCTACCAAAAATGGTCCAAGGAAGGACAACCAGTGAACCGGCGACAGGATCATGGGCGCTCAAGGCTCATTGATGTGAGTGGGGAGTGAAGGCTATCCCGTCTGGTCCAATCCCACAGAAAAGCTACTGTAGCTCAAATCACTGAAAAAGTTCATTCTGGCTATGATACATAGGTGTCAGGAGACAGGGCACACCCTGCTGTGTATGGGGCTGCATAGCCAGAGACCGGTCAGTGCCCATGATGACCCCTGTCCACCGCCGAAAGCGCCTACAATGGGCACGTGAGTATCAGAACTGGACTTTGGAGCAATGGAAGAGAGTGGCCTGGTCTGATGAATCACATTTTTTTTTACATCATGTGGACAGTCGGGTGTGTGTGCATTGTTTACCTGGGGAAGTGATGGCACCAGGATGCACTATGGGAAGAAGGTAAGCCAGCAGAGGCAGTGTGATGCTCTGGGCAATGTTCTGCTGGGAAACCTTGGGTCCTGGCATTCGTGTCTGTTAATTTGTCACGTGCCACCTATCTAAACATTTAAGACCAGGTACACCCCTTCATGGCAGTGGCCTCTTTCAGCACGATAATGTGCCCTGCCACACTGCAAAAATTGTTCAGGAATGATTTGAGGAATGTGGCAAATGGTTGAGGGTGTTGCCTTGGCCTCCAAATTTCCCAGATCTCAATCCGATCGAGCATCTGTGGGATGTGCTGGAAAAAACAAGTCAGATCCATGGAGGCCCCACCTCACAACTTACAGGACTTAAAGGATCTGCTGCTAATGTGCTGGTGCCAGATACCAGATGACACCTTCAGAGGTCTTGTAGAGTCCATGCCTCGACAGGTCATAGGCCGGGAGCCAGGACCAGCCCTCAGGATGTTTTCTGCTACCTTTTTTTCACTATTATTTCTTGTTAGCCTATACCTTGGGCCATCAGAAGTTGATAACGAGCGGCCCTGTTTGGCCACAGGTAGCCAAAAACCCAATTTTTGGGCCATGTTCCTGGCGAAATTATGTACATGCAAATATTAAGGTACTACAATGGCATAAATAGTCATACAAGAATGAAATTTGGCAGAGAGTATCCTGATACATAGGGGGAAGCAGGAAAATATGATTCTGGGGCTTGTTGCAACTCAATTTTAAGATATCACCCACACCATCCCCAAAAAGACAAAAAAGGACTGTCCGCCTGACAAATTATCATCAAAATGATTATTCTTCAGCTCTTTATGGTGAATATGTATGCCTCACTTGTGTATAGACAACTTCCCTAGTTCTTAAGCTTCAAATTGAGCCCAAGATGACCTTTCTATTTCAAAAATTACTCTTGCTGTGGCCGAAAGTCTTCTCTATACCTCAAATCAGAGAACATTTAATTTTTTAGTCACTAGCATTCCAAATGGGGGTAAGTGCAATTTATTGCATTTAACAATATGTTCATATGTACTGCTTACTACTGCTATCTGAAGTGAACATGAAAAGTGAATACTAAAGAACCTGTAGGAAAACAAATGCTTTTAAATGGTGTCTCATAGGCCTATAGCAATGGGCCTATAGGTCCAAAGCAATGCACTCAAGTAGAAGCCAACCACCAATAGAGTACAGTAAACATTTTTTATTATAATAATTTTTTTTTAGAAAACAGATGGCTTTCATTTTATTAACAACAATGAAACATTAATTCCTACCCTCTTACCCCATCCCATCCCACTGTCCCCCAAAAAACTACACAAAATATAGGCAAAGCGAGAAACAACAACAGAAGAAGCCAAAAATTCACCTTAAAAAATAAAAATAATATAAAATAAATCATAATTGGTGGTTCACTGGGATAGTGCGCGTACCACAACACTAGTCCCTAACGCATCAGCATGGGTTTGAATCCGGCCCACTTCCATATGCTGCATGTCCTCCCTTCTCTCTTTCCCCACTCATGTCTCTTTCAACTGTACTATCTAATAAAGCTGAAATCCGAAAAAAATCTAAAAAAATGAAATAAAATCTAAATTGCATTTGATATCTTAATCATCCCCATATTCCTCCTCTTCTTCATCATCATCCATGTTAGTGTGTATTTCCTCAAGGTCATCTTCATCTGTCCCCTCTTCTTCCAAGACATCAACAAGGGCCTGGGGGATGACGTCACCCTCAAACCACAGAGGTTCTAGCTTGCCATCGTCATTTACATGAAACCCATGGTCCAAAGGGGATGGGACTTCTGGGTGGTTTTCATGAGCCCTTTTCCAGATTCCTACTTGGTAGTTCACTCTCTTTATGTGCTGCAAAAGGACTCGCTTGCATGGTGGAAAGGTGGAAAGGTCAATAGAGAGACCTTGTCGCAGCTCGAGGCTTGAGCCAAATATTTTCTTGACCTTGACCTCTCTTGCCTCATCAACCTGCTTAACTCGAGGACCAAAGCCATAGAGGCGACAGGTGAACTCTTCGGCACCACTGAGGACAAGCTCATCAAGCTCCCAAGAGTTCCCCACTGCAGCAAAGATCTGAATGAACTTTGAATTCTGATTCAGAATCTTGATCGGTCGCACCTTTCCTTTGCCTTTGAATGCTGAAGTGCAGTCGGCACCAGTGAAGGCATGCAAGGCCAGCAGAGCTGAAACATGTTCTTTTGAATAATTGTCAGCCAGCTGGTTGATATTGATCAGATTATTTCCCATGTCAAAGATGATGTCAACTGTGAATGATCTGGCGTAGTAGAGGAGAATGAAGAAAATGTCAGAGTCTTTTGCTCTGACTCTGACTGTTTTGATGTGAGGCATTTTGGTTTGAAATAATTTATGTAGAGGATCACCCTCACATCAGTTTCCTCATGGTTTGAACAGATCTCAGGTAGAAGTTCTTTTGATATTACTCCAGCATGACATTCTATTTTGAAAGCTTGACCAGCCTCTATGAAGATGACAGGCCTTCTGAGGATCTCTTCCATCATATCTGCAGAGCTCCAGTGCTCGAGAAGTAAATGAATGAATGATTTCTTGTTTTCATCATTTGTGAGGAAAACTTTCCAATCTGCAGGTCGATGAACATTCAGACCACTAACTATGAACCGTTCCCCACAACCTCTACGATCCCTCTCAGCTGATTTTGGTGAATGAAGACGGTCGGCATAAGTGTCTGCGCTGAATACTGTTTCAGCTGCAGCAGGTAGACATTTGAAGGTGCACTCTGATATAGTCTTCATTGTCCGGGGCACATCGTTCATGTAGAATGAGGAGTTTCCATCTTGAATGAGAGCACATTGGCTAGGAGAGGGGAGCTGTGCATTCTCAGCATCTTTGAACATGTAGTTCATCCCTTGTGCCTTGTTGGTTTTTGCAAAGAAGCCATCGATTGTTGAGATGGAATATGGCGTCAGAGTCAGGGGATAGCACATCAGGTCAGAGATGCTGATTTGTGACCTTAGTAGCTGTGATTTGATGAAAATCTGAAAGATAAATCCACTTGTAGCCTTATACTGGATTACTCTCTGGTTTGATGCCATAAGCTTCCTTTTAGGTGTTGTGGAAGACATTGTCTTGAATTTGTTTCTCTTGATAGGATTAAAAAAAGGACTTTCTTTGTAAGAAGACGATCACGGATGAACTCTTCTTTTTGAGTTTGGCCATTTTTCAGAGCATTCAGCACATCAGAGCGCACCTCTTCTGGCATAGCAGCGCCTGAAGTCAAACTTGTCAAGGGTTGAGAAGTCTCAAGCTGAAATGGGTTGATGAAACTCTGAAACGCTTCTATTGTTTGCTGCACTTGCTCCTCAGACCGATTGATTTCACGTGGTCTTAGATCGCTTTGCTGCTTCTCTGAATGCTCACCTCGGCTGCTAATCATATTCCACATGGCCTCTACAAACTCTCCTTTAGCATGGGCAGTCAGGATGTGACGTTGGCTGGCTTCATAATTGCTGGTGATTCCACAGATTCCAGCAGAGTATGTTCCAGAACCCGAGTTTGACTTAAGCCATTTCATAGCTGTCTCCTCTATTGTTTTGTCAACGTGGCAGCGGTTGCCTGGGATATGTGATCTGGCTACATTGATTGCTCCAGCGCGCAAAAGTTTCTCTGAACCGGGATGTGTTTCCTCAATGTGTTCAAGAAAGCATCCAAAGTATGTGAGGAATCTAGCATAATTCTGCTGATCTGAGCAGAAAAAGAGGTCTGGCATGATGTTTATGGCAGCTTTGTACCCATCATAGTCACTCATTTTGATTGCGCTGTTCATTGACAGGACAAGCCAGATGCAGTCCATGTATTCCATCCAAAACCGGCCAGTTTCTCCCAGCTCCCCCTTTCTCACTCTTTCTCTAAATGAATTGTATTCTGTTATGTGGTGAGATATATCAGCCGATGATAGAACTTCAGTTAGAGTAGATTCATTCGGGGTATGTTTTTCCAGAAAAAATGTACCTTCAGCTGAGACTGCTCCATGGGTTTCCAGATACTTGTCATAGAGGAGTCTTTCAAGACCTTCTAGCATCGACTTGTGCGTGTTCATAGTTCTGTCCCAATTCTTTCCATCAGTGACTCCAGCCACAGAGCCTGTGGTGATCAGTTTTGCTTCCAAAGCCACTTCGACCCATCCACTCCCTTGACAGTATCTTCGGCCTATACCTTTCAAGTAAGCTCCACAGCAATGGAATGTACCAATGAGGATGATGTGCTTTTTATATTTTTCAGGTTCATTCCATATTAGAGGGTAGGCTTTCATGCAAACACCTAGGTCAAATGTACTGATGGTGTACTCTTGTCCAGCTTCAGAGGATGCGACTTGGCTGCATCTAAGGCATTCTTGAATGGTTGTCAAGTCAGTTATGGGAGCATTGATCATGGGATAATACCCAATTGTGGTGAGGCATTTTGGAGAACGGCCAGTAACAGACACCCAACCTGACAGACCAGGGATGTGCTGATCGCCGAAGTTGATTTTACGAGCAATGACCCAAATTATATCACTATCTGATGATTTTGAGTGGTATGTGAATGTGTTATTTGAATTGGATGACTCCAAGTTAACTGGTTCAGATCGTTTCCGCTTGTAGTAAGTTGGCAACTCCTGAGCAGGACTTTTAAATGATCGTTGTTTTTTTGGAGGTTGAGTGTTCGGATTAGTGTAGGCTGACTCTTGTGTAGGCTGTGTTGTGGTCAGGGCTGCTGCATCTGCACAGGACCCTTGATCTTGCAGGTAAATGCCTACAGTGGTATGAATGGACCCTGCCCCATATACATCTGATACTAGCTGATCAAAATTGTCCCAGTCACAATGGAAGACTGCTCCATCAGGTTGTCTCTTGATAAAATCTGAGTTGCTGATTAATGAAGCACTTTCCACAATTGAATTTGCCAGAGCCGTTTCAAGTTCTATTGAGTATGTGTAGGACTCACAGTGGCCAAGTCTATTTATCAGAGCGGTGATGCTCTTGGATCGGAAGAGATGGCGTAGTGTCATACATAGTAAGATGTGTTTCTTCATCTTCCATTGACCTGCTGTAACTGCTCTGCAGCTGTCTTGAGAAATTGATGATGCCAGATTGTCCTCCCGATATGATGGCTTCCTCTCACCGCAGATTAGGTTTAAAACAAATTGGAAAACTTCAAAAGGAATCTCCTCTTTTGGGTCAGGGAGATCCTGAGCTCTAGGAGGCAAGGAGAGTGGTTCAGAATTTTTGAAGTCTTTTAGGATTTTCTTGTGAAGATCATGGCTGATCTCTTTACCCCAATCAGTAATTCCCATCTCATAAGCTGAACGCACTGTCGTCTTCATAGATTCTTGGGATGTACAAAACACTAATGTGTCTTTGTGTGGGCAAGATGAGAAGTCGATACTATCTTTGAGATCAGGACAACATTCGATTTTTAGTCTCAGGTTATGGCCTGTTATCTGAGCAGGAGCTTCTTCTCCAAATTGTCTCAAGGTTTCATTATACAAAACAGTAAGATGAGCAAGTTTCACAACCTGACCCTTTTGAATAACTTCTGTTTTTATATGAACATACACCCCATTGAAAGCTTTACCGATCATTCCCTTTGTAGTTATTTCATCCGCTGCAGCTGTAGTGTCAGGCTGAGGTGCTCGCTTTACTAAGTACTGCTTGCGACAGCAGTCATGAAATTGAGCCTCCTTAGCAAATAAATCAACTCCCTGGATTTTGCACAACAAATCTTCATCACCTAGTTCCATAGCTTTTTGCTCAATATTTTTGTATGCATTTGATTGGAATTTCTGCAAGCTATATCTATTGCCAGAAGCTTGCTTCACTGTGCCACTTTTGCAGAATATGCAATAATTTCCAAACAAAACGGAAGAATCCACATGCTCACGTGTTGGTCTAGTAGCGTATTTTTCTGCTTGACAATTTCTTGCTAAAGCACGGTTAGCATTACAGAAAAAAATGCGTCGACAGTTTTCATGATACCCACAATCAGCAGATAATTCATCAGGAATTGAGTCACAAACATCTGGCATGCCACCACAGTCAGACGTTTGTGTCAAAAGTTTGTTTTTCATGTCGTGGATTTCAGTAAATGCATTAAGTGGGTCAGCCTTAGAAGAAAAGGCTATAAACTTAACATTTACTGTCCCCTTACAACCATGCAGAATGCGATTTCCCAGAGGTGACTGGGGCGGTGGCTGTTTCTTCTGCTTTGAAGAACTCTGGCAAGGTGTCCAGTCTTCATCATCTTGTCGTCTCTTTGGCATCTTGACTGATTCATATACTGTAACAAGGCAACCATCTTAAAATCAGTATTGCAATAATGAAATAGGGAGTACTATTCAGTGTGTCAATTCACATTGATTCAAATATAATGCTTTGCATTACAATTATTTCTCTTATCACCTCAAATGTGCAGACTGATAGTATTCCAACTGTAGCTACAACACACCTCATGAATATTGCAACCTCGCTAGCTTGATTACAAAATTGTGCTTGCTAGCTAGCTAAAACTAAAGAGACTAGCTTAAATCATGTTAAGGTTGTTAAATATCAGTTTAATAAATAGTCTAATCATTGTTACAATGCTTAGTCACTGGTCTAGAACCTAATACATACCTTCAATCTGTGGTGGCCTTGTGGTATTCAGGCTGCTTCTGATACAGCCCACAGTTACCATGGCAATGGAAATTATACATATCTGCTTTTTTCATATTTGAGGTACTGTATGCCTATAGTGAAGACTTTCGGCCACAGCAAGAGTAATATTTGAGATAGAAAGGTCATCTTGGGCTCAAATTGAAGCTTAAGAACTAGGGAAGTTGTCTATATACAAGTGAGGCATACATATTCACCATAAAGTGCTGAAGAATAATCATTTTGATGATAATTTGTCAGGCGGACAGTACTTTTTTTGTCTTTTTGGGGATGGTGTGGGTGATATCTTAAAATTGAGTTGCAGCAAGCCCCAGAATCATATTTTCCTGCTTTCCCCTATGTATCAGGATACTCTCTGCCAAATTTCATTCTTGTATGACTATTTATGCCATTGTAGTACCTTAATATTTGCATGTACATAATTTCGCCAGGAACATGGCTCAAAAATTGGGTTTTTGGCCCCCTGTGTCCAAACGGGGCCGAGTTGGGGGTGCTCGCTATCAACTTCTGATGGCCCAAGGTATAGGCTAACAAGAAATAATAGTGAAAAAAAGGTAGCAGAAAACATCCTGAGGGCTGGTCCTGGCTCCTGGCCTATCAGAGATGTTTTTACGGCACAAGGGGGACCTACACAATATTAGGCAGGTGGTTTTAATGTTTGGTGATTGGTGTATATCTTCAATATATAGTACCACAACTTTATTAAAAGATACACAATCCATTCAATAGATCGAAGATAACGGTACTTGGCCAAATAACCAAACGCACTATAGGTTACATCAATGAAAATGTTTATTTTACAATATCTATTTTAGGAATTCTTTGACATAGTCATAAAATGAGTTCCATTACAGTACAGTTAAAGGTCACCTGTGAAGGATTTTCTCTAAATATATAATTGTAAAATTAACAACCATTGGCATCACTTTCTATAGATATTATCTGCTCCCCCCTAGCATAGTTTTAGAGTTCCCCAGCTTTCTGCATTTTATCAGTTGCTTATCTATTTTCTCCTGAAAGAACTGTTGGTCGGAAAAAAGAGCCCAAGAACTGCTAGCGAGGACCAAATGAAGGCATGAAACATATATCACCGCTGTTAAAGGTGACCCATTAGAAAGTGTTTTAACAACTAAGTTTTACAGCAATATATGTGAAAAAATTCAACACATAGCCTCTTTAGAGTCCCAGCATCCCTGCTGGTGAAATGTTTGTACTTCAGTAATTGCCCTTGTGCGAAGGCGAGTGCTGTTGCCTTTGTTTATCTGTCTGTCTGCATCAGAGTTTGCAGGACTGGAAGGTCATGGCATCCTCTGGCCACCGGTATGAGTCCACGGTGAACTCCTCATAGTCGGTGCTGTAGATTAGAGAGCGGATGTATGCATCCTTGTCAGCTGGCTCTGGGCGAAGTGTCGCCATTTTGTGCTCATAAGCGTACTCCATTATCTGTAAGGTGCGAGTTTTTCAAAGTTAGATCTGTGCTGTTTTCATCCCACACGGTGTAATTATTTATGAAAGAAACATAATCAAATGCATGCGTATGCTAGTGCCCCCCCCCATGCATTTTCTCCCCACACAAATGAACCTTAGCTGTCAAAACACAAGAAGTACACCTGCTGTCTATTTCAGGTGTTCATCAGGGCCCTCACCTTGACTGCCAGTTTGTGGGAGACCTCCCTGATGGAGGGGAGAGGAGGGTACAGTCTTCCTTCTGCTAGGTCCTTCTCTGTCACCAAGTCAGCAACGGCCTGTTACACAGCAAACAAAAAGTTCAGATTAACAGACACAAGTGCCTATGCATACACACACACACACACACACACACACACACACACACACACACACACACACACACACACACACACACACACACACACACACACACACACACACACACACACACACACACACAGTGTAAGCAGATCAAGAAAGACAAGTGGAGGAAGAGAGACAGAGCGAATGAGAGAAAGAATCATACATGTGCACTGCAAACGCATGCATGCATATGCTGTCTGATTGACCAGTTTCAAAATAACGACTGATGTGTCACTAAACTGTCTGTACTTCTGACATTTAGTTCCGACACCCTACTTAGAGCAACTTTGAGCCAACATCTGAAAGGTAAAGTGAACGGCTAATAAGAAGTTGTTGTTGGGGAAATTGTAGAACATATTCATATTATCACAGGTGACTGCAGGGCAGATTTTTTTTTTGACCCCCCCATTTGTACCCGTCCAATTACCCAACTTTTCCGAGCCATCCTGGTCGCTGGCTCCACCTCTCTGCCCATCCGGGGAGGGCTGCAGACTACCACATGCCTCCTCCGTTACATGTGAAGTCACCAGCCGCTTCTTTTCACCTGACAGTGAGGAGTTTCACCAGGGGGACGTAGCGCGCGGGAGGATCACGCCCCCCCCCCGAACAGGCACCACGACCGACCAGAGGAGGCGCTAGTGCAGCGACCAGGACACACACCCGCATCCGTCTTCCCACCCCACAGACACGGCCAATTGTGTCTGTAGGGACGCCCGACCAAGCCGGAGGTAACACGGGGATTCGAACAAGCAATCCCCGTGTTGGTAGGCAACGGAATAGACCGCTACGCTACCCGGACACCCCTGCAGGGCAGATTTTTAATCATTTCCCCCAACCCAAATTCAACCTTCAGAAATGCCATACTTGGAAACGAAACCATCAGTTCTGAAGCTCACCTTGAATTTTTGCCAGATGTAGAAATGGTACACAGAGGAGGAGGGAATTGGAGAAAGTTTGCAAACAAGTCTTTGGAGACAGGTTATAAAAATGTGTATGCAGCAAAAAGGGCACTTTTATTACATCAATACACAATTCACTAACATTTCACACAGACTGAGCAACACTGATATTGGTACATCATCTGTTTATCATTCACACGCTTTCTCTTCTTGTTCTTTCTACTAATACTTTATATTGCCTTTTTCTCCTGCCTACCCTCGGCAATATTCTTCTGTACTTGGCATAGAAAGACTTTGTGTCTTGTGTGCAATGTTTTGAGGTCTGAAAGTCATATTTTGCTCATTTTATTCAAGGATCTTGTTTTATATTACAGCTGCCATGTTCTCATGCTATGTCATATACTTAACAAAACATATCTGCAAGCATTACATTTTCGTATTACAGAGACCTACACAAAGTGATTAGTTAGTCTGACAATCTAATCACTGAAGGAGTTTGTGGGTGGTCAGGTAATACTAATTATTTGCAAAAAATGTTGACCAGACAAATATTTTGTCATTGCTTTCAATTCTAGTGGTGTGCAACTATTTTCCCTCGAGGTAATCCCATGCAAAATGTTTTATAATCTCTGTTGGTGTTTTTCTTCTTGGTAAGTGTGCACTCCAGTTAAGAGCACACTTACTACACTGCTGTTCATATTCACTTTACTATTCAGCCGCAAAAGTACGATTTAAATGGCTTATTACATTTTCAAATTTAAGCAAAACCCCCTGTAACCCTCTTATAATATGTATAGTGATATTGAAATGATATGCATAGTGTGTGTTTGTGTGTGTGTGTGTGTGTCAGTCTCTGCCTCTCATTGTGCTTTTACATTTTTTTTACCCCCCCCCCCCAGTTGTATCCGGCCAATTACCCCACTTTTCCAAGCCGTCCCGGTCGCTGCAGACTACCACACGCCTCCTCCGATACATGTGGAGTCGCCAGCCACTTCTTTTCACCTGACAGTGAGGAGTTTCACCAGGGGGATGTAGTACGTGGGAGGATCACGCTATTCCTCCCCAGTTCCCCCTCTCCCCAGAACAGGTGCCCCGACCAACCAGAGGAGGCGCTAGTGCAGCAACCAGGACACATACCCACATCCGGCTTACCACCCACAGACACGGCCAATTGTATCTGTAGGGACGCCCAACCAAGCTGGAGGTAACACGGGGATTTGAGCCAGCGATCCCTGTGTTGGTAGGCAACGGAATAGACCGCTACTCTAACCGGACGCCAGTCACAACGTATAATTTTAAGTAAATGACTGAGTTATACATTCAATGTGATACTTCTGTCTTTATGTTCTTGATCAAACCTTGACCTAAATGCTAAATTCTGAATGACTGGAGAATACTAATTATTAATATTAATGGTTATGATATTAATGGTTATGGCCCAATGACTGCTGGGATAGGCTCCAGCATCCCGTGACCCTGGTTGGGATAAGTGGCTTGGATAATGGTTGGATGGATGGTTATGATATTAATTTTAAGCTGGACTGGCAGGTCTGTCTTCCTATTTGGGGATTGTTCTTTTCACGTCGCATGGTTTCATCGGGAAAAAAAATAGGATTCATGTCCAGTGCCTGCCTTTTCAAAGGGATCTTATTGTTTCAAGATGGAGCCTACTTCAATGCACGTGTGTGAGAGATTGCATCACAAATGAGCCATCTTGTTATGGACTGCATAACACCGTGTTTGACTCAGAACAATTTCTGCTGTTGAGAGGTGTATATTTACCGACAAAGCTATAATGCTGTGTTGCCAAATTGTGCTGGCACAGTTATTGGACTGCATGTTATGTTCGCCTCAGTACAATTTCTACTGTCGGGAATTGCAGATTACTTGCTAAACAAATTCTTTGCCAGCTGTTTCATCTGGGTAGTCTAAATAGCATTCTCACTCAAAACACAAACCCTCGACATTGCAGCTCAACCATTTTGCATTTAAAATTGGACATTGGTCTCCAGCTGTTACTATACAACGCTTGGTCTTGTTTCCTAATGCCAAACCCCAGATAACTAGGCAGGAATGCTGGATACAGCGCGCACAAATAGTGTGGAAAGATTTGTATATTTGGTAAAGAACATGAACACAGAGACAGTGTTGTTATTGCTGGTTGCCAACTCCACTTCAAAATCTCAAATCACTGCATGCACTCGCAACATGCAAGCATTGCAAATTAGTGAAGTGTTTTTTTAAGGGATTATTTTATTTATTTATTATACGAGATGGCTGATTTTGTGTTTCGATGTACTCGGCTTAGTCGTTGTTTTACTTAAAGGATTGTAGTAACAGCAACAAAATACAATTAAATGTAGCAACTGATATTTGTAAGTTCTGATACCTACCGTTTTTGAGTAATGTTAAATGATTTAATTTGGAATATGAAACGTTGTCCAAGTGAGTACAAAATAAAGAGGAAATTGAGTATGTAATCAATCAGAAAAGTTAACTTATAAACAATGTGTTTTGTATACAAAATAGATTTGACTTATTCGAACACAAATGACTGGCTGGGAATACTTGAATCTTGAAGAGTTGACAATACTCAGATTGATTGTTTTTAAAACTAAAATGATTTGAGTAAACTGAACTCAGCGGATCTTAAGGAAGCACTAGGCCAAACACTTGGACACACAGTATGAAGCTGAGATGCTAGTATTTGCAGCCAGTATAAGTATAGGGAGCAAGACTGTATGTGTGTGCATATGCATGTTATATTTTTATATTTGAGCAAGAATAAAATTTTTTGTATGTCTGTCTTACCTCTGCTGTGGTGAGGAAGATTTCATCAGTAATATGACGAATGCCACAAGCCGTGATGCCCAGGCCCACACTGGGGAAGATATAGGCATTGTTCCCCTGTCCAGGGTAGAACTTCCTGCCATCCGGCAGGGTCACAGGGTCAAATGGACTCCCACTAGCAAAGATGCCCCGGCCCTGCAAGCATGAAAGTCACATGCAGAGTGTGGTATAGCATATACTAGATTGCGTGTCACACACAATCTGTGGACCAAAAAAAAATAAATGGAAAATGTTGCACCATGTGCAAAATAGTTTATTAGTTTATCTGTTAACGGGAAACTTTGCTTTGCAGCTTTATCGCCAGATATTTGTCCTTTAGTCATGCTCACTACAGGACGGCACCAATTCATTGTGTGTCGCTGGGGAGCGCTGTGTGGATAAGTCGAACATTTACCTGCTGATCAGGGATTTAAATTTAATGAAAAATATGTTTCCCTTGGTCACATCTCCACAAGGAGAGAACAAGGCACATCAGGCTGGAGACCAACTTCAGACGGGAAGAATCGGTAATGATTGCCTAAAAGGGATCTTTCATTTAGATTGTGGTAATTGTAAAAAGTGAAGTACAAAAATGAAAAATTGGCTGACCGAAATGTAACAGCAGAGGATGTGATGGATGAAGACATCTTTCACAATATTTAGTTTAGTATTATAGAGTTTACTGAAGCCAGAGTACCCTGAAGAGGGATTAGGTGAAATGGAGTGACAGGATGAGCATGGTGGGGTTGGATCCCAGGCCATAGTGTTCACAATGAATTCTGGGTATTGTAGGGATGGCTGAATTTAGTCAGAATGTGACTGCAAGCAGAAAAATGGCATTTTCTCTACTGGAAGAAGGTGTACTTGAATTATTTTTGCTTCTTTAAACTCGAGCAACATTTAAGATTGACACAATATTCACAACAATAATTAAGTTTCCCTTTAAAGTCAAATGACTCTTTAAATAATGATGGGCAGCTACCATTTAGTTATGAGACACTCACTCATAATTCATGCAAAATCTACTGATGTCAGATGACCATCAACTGATAGCTATTTGAGTGTTGAAGCATGCCAAATAGTCAGGTAGTGTATAAGAACTCAGGTGCCTACCTCTGTGATTGTGTAACACTGTTCAGCAGTGCATTCGGCTTTGCTGGTCGGGTTGCTGAGGGCAAAGATGATTGGTCGTTCATTAAAGGAAGCCATATCCCTGATAATCTGTTCTGTGAAGGCCCCAGCAATGGCTGCCACACCTAAGATAGAAATCCATCAGTACACAATGCAGGTTTGTGACTTTGAAATTGCCTATGAAGACGCTGTATCGCCCAAGGACACGGACTGAATCAACAATGTTAACAATCATTCTTCAAACTCTAGGGCTGGTTTAGTGTCTGAAGGCGAACTATCAAAACAACTTCTGTGGCCCTAAAAAACTATGCCACAGCTTTGCAACACACATTGGTAGCTTTCCACTTTTCTACTTTGGTGTGTCTCACCCCAGCAATCAGTGATGGATTGCAATCTCTTTTCAATTGCATGGCCATTACATTTTCCTTGCTCTTGCTCTTCATCTTTCACTTCCTCCTTTCATAACAATATTGAATCCATCTAATGATGTTAATAGGCTGACATACCAGTTAACAATGTGAGAAAAGGAAAAAAACAGCCTTTGTTCTGAATTAAACTGTAATTGCTATTTTACCAATGATTGCTGTAGGTTTGAGGTCCTGAACCGCATCTTCCAATTTTTTCATCTGCGGGTGCTCATGAGCAAACCTCTTCTTCTCTGCAGTGAGGTGGTCTCGACCCTATGGAGTGTCAATGTGTATTCGCCATATGAATTCATACATGGGGTTAGGCAAGGAAGAAAAAAACCCAAAAGGATGATAATCAAGTAGAGAAGAGGAAGGAGCAATGAATAAAAGAAAGAACAGAAGAAGGAAGACTGGTGGTAAAGAGCCCAAAGGCAACCATCTCCTACATATTCAATTTACATGTCATTGACATACACAATGCAGAGTCAATTTTTTTTCTTTTTTTTGTGTGGAATTTTCCCCCTTTTTTTCCCCAGTTGTATCTGGCCAATTACCCTACTTTCCAAGCTGTCACGGTCGCTGCTCCACCCCCTCTGCCGATCCGGGGAGGGCTGCAGACTACCACATGCCTCCTGCGATACATGTGGAGTCACCAGCTGCTTCTTTTCACCTGACAGTGAGGAGTTTCACCAGAGGGACGTAGCGCGCGGGAGGATCACGCTATTCCTCCCCAGTTCCCCCTCCCCCCTGAACAGACACCCAGACGAACCAGAGGAGGCGCTAGTGCAGTGACCAGGACATGTACCCACATCTGGCTTCTCACCCGCAGACACGGCCAATTGTTTCTGTAGGGACACCAAGCTGGAGGTAACACGAGGATTCGAACCGGCAATCCCCGTGTTAGTAGGCAACGGAATAGACTGCCACACTACCCGGACGCCTGCAGGGTCTACTTTTGAAGAGCTGGGTACTACTCAGGTCTGAAGCTTACATTATCTTCTACACCCTTCATCATCCTCTGCATATGTCAGTTATCTGGTAAACATTATAAACACCACTATAATTCAGCTGCTTACAGCTTAAAGGATTACATCATCCATAGATGAAAGCATCGCCTGACAACGGTGGATGCACTAGAGCTAAATGCAGTGAAAAGCATCTTTTGAAAATTTGTTGAACCATCGCAAACATAATGCTTTAAATGGTGTTAATGCTTTTGACAAAGTCCATAGATTAACTACTGTAAAGGCTAACTAATACTATATGTGTGGATTCATCACCACGCTGGCATTTGCCTCCACACATTGTATTGGAATAAATCTGTCCAGTCCTATGCATGTCCGTCTCAAAGATTTTCACCATGCGTCAAAGGGACTTCAAACGTTGCGTTCAGTCTGGTCAGCAGTTGTGCATGCGGTTACATTTGCATGCCCGTGTCACTGTGCATGTGTGTGCGTGTGTACAGTACAAATGCAATGTACAGGGAGTTACCTTCACAATGAGACCCTTTGAGTCAACCATCCAGATCTTTTTCAGACACTCCTCCTTAGGAAGCCCCTCCTTCTCCATTGCCATGGTGATCAGTTCAGCTATCCCCATTGCTGCCTGGGTGAAGGAAAAATTAAGGTTTGAAGGAGGAGGAAGAGAGCCGCTGTAAGAGTGTCTCAATATACCTCCATACTTTGGTATCTTGACATGACAACCTGTATCTAGGAGCAGTCAGACTGTAAAAAAACATCTAGGCCTAATGACTGATTTAGAAGACCAGATCACAGAATAAATACAAAACCCCAGTGGCACCCCACCACAGATGCTATCTACCTATCTATCTATCTATCTATCTATCTATCTATCTATCTATCTATCTATCTATCTATCTATCTATCTATCTATCCAATCAATATTATATATATATACACTACCGTTCAAAAGTTTGGGATCACCCAAACAATTTCCTGTTTTCCATGAAAAGTCACACTTATTCACCACCATATGTTGTGAAATGAATAGAAAATAGAGTCAAGACATTGACAAGGTTAGAAATAATGATTTTTATTTGAAATAAGATTTTTTTTACATCAAACTTTGCTTTCGTTAAAGAATCCTCCATTTGCAGCAATTACAGCATTGCAGACCTTTGGCATTCTAGCTGTTAATTTGTTGAGGTAATCTGGAGAAATTGCACCCCACGCTTCCAGAAGCAGCTCCCACAAGTTGGATTGGTTGGATGGGCACTTCTTTGAGCAGATTGAGTTTCTGGAGCATCACATTTGTGGGGTCAATTAAACGCTCAAAATGGCCAGAAAAAGAGAACTTTCATCTGAAACTCGACAGTCTATTCTTGTTCTTAGAAATGAAGGCTATTCCATGCGAGAAATTGCTAAGAAATTGAAGATTTCCTACACCGGTGTGTACTACTCCCTTCAGAGGACAGCACAAACAGGCTCTAACAGGTACTATTTAATGAAGATGCCAGTTGGGGACCTGTGAGGCGTCTGTTTCTCAAACTAGAGACTCTAATGTACTTATCTTCTTGCTCAGTTGTGCAACGCGGCCTCCCACTTCTTTTTCTACTCTGGTTAGAGCCTGTTTGTGCTGTCCTCTGAAGGGAGTAGTACACACCGGTGTAGGAAATCTTCAATTTCTTAGCAATTTCTCGCATGGAATAGCCTTCATTTCTAAGAACAAGAATAGACTGTCGAGTTTCAGATGAAAGTTCTCTTTTTCTGGCCATTTTGAGCGTTTAATTGACCCCACAAATGTGATGCTCCAGAAACTCAATCTGCTCAAAGAAGTGCCCATCCAACCAATCCAACTTGTGGGAGCTGCTTCTGGAAGCGTGGGGTGCAATTTCTCCAGATTACCTCAACAAATTAACAGCTAGAATGCCAAAGGTCTGCAATGCTGTAATTGCTGCAAATGGAGGATTCTTTGACGAAAGCAAAGTTTGATGTAAAAAAAATCTTATTTCAAATACAAATCATTATTTCTAACCTTGTCAATGTCTTGACTCTATTTTCTATTCATTTCACAACATATGGTGGTGAATAAGTGTGACTTTTCATGGAAAACACACAATTGTTTGGGTGATCCCAAACTTTTGAACGGTAGTGTATATATATATATATATATATATATATATATATATATATATATATATATATATATATATATATATATATATATCCAATCAATCAATCAAGCCATCCATCCATCTATCTGTCTACCTATCTAGGGATATGTGGGTCACAATCCAAACAACAGATTACATGATCAAATGGTAAATGGCAGCAAAGTACTGTATTGTTACAAATTGGTACTTTACTCAAAATTAGGAAGTCATGTTTTGAAGTACTCAGAGTGGAATTATGTCAGCAGTAGTATAAGTGCTATAAGTTTAGTGACTGATGTCAAATAAATCAAACCAAAGCAAATACACAGTACATATTAAGTCAACGATGCATCGAATGATGCTCTTGAGTCAACGATGCATTGGATAAAAATTACTTTTTTGTTTGCAATCGCTGTCAGCAATTAAGTCCAGCTTACGCGAGTCCATTTTATAGACTAAAATTGTCGCTATACTTACCTCTCCTGCACCTTGGAACAGGATGGTATGGTCAGACATTTTGCTCTTTGTTATGCAGAGAGCAGCGAGGAGCCCCGCCACCGCCACTGCGGCTGTGCCTGTGCAAGAGGAAAGACTTGCATTAAGACTTTATTCTACTCTTTATTCTACAATCATCAGCATCCCTCATAGGACCCTCGTCATTATTGTTATCGTTGCGGGTGACAAGTGACTTTTGAAGCACAGAGAAAATGAGATGGAGAGGAATGACAGACACAGAGGAGATTATTTTCTTTCCTTTTATGATTTATCAGAGAAAGCCTTGAGAAATGGCATGTGTGAGACTCAGAGACACAAAAGCTCCTGCTGAGAAAAAAGTGTAGCGTTGATGAATGTGTCTGTTGGAATTCTTGGGCTTGTGTGTGTGTGTGTGTGTGTGTGTGTGTGTGTGTGTGTGTGTGTGTGTGTGTGTGTGTGTGTTAGTATCGCTATCTGCATAACAAGTGGGAGAGTAGGTAAGATATTGTTGGCTCCTTTAGTCAGAAGCAGGCATTAAAAGAAAAGTCTTGTGTGTTTCTTTGCTTCTCGATAAGAATACTGACTTCACCGTTGCAGAAAGGGATGAATGAAAAAAGTTATCATTACAATCTACATAAGTGAATGATGGAAGAACTGATGATAAATGTAAAATCCTATTGATGGGCAGACAAGAGGTGTGTAGGTGTGTTTTTTAGCAAACATAAGGCGAGTTACCTTGGATATCGTCATTGAACATGCAGTACTTGTTGCGGTACTTGCTCAGCAGACGGAAAGCATTGACATTGGCAAAGTCCTCAAACTGAATGAGACAATCCATTCCATATCTGTAGACAAGGGAACAGTGCTTAATCAGGCAAAGAAAGAAACAAAGCTAAATCAAAGACCCCAAGAGGACAGATGTCACTGAAATAGAGATGATGACGGAAACTTAAAATTCAAAGACGATGAGCAATTCAATCCAGTTTGTGAACATGGAGACGGACACACACAAATAAGCCATTATGCATGCACACAAACAAACAAACACACACAGCTCTGCTCCCAAAGCCCTCTCCGAGCCAGATGCCTGCAAGAAAATCGAGCTGAGAAATCAGTCCTGAGGGTGGCACTCTCCTACTATTTTAAGGAGCATAGCAGGAGAGCTGAAATGGGCAACAATGTTCCCTTTCTGTGCACATTCGGCACCTTTAGAGCATACTTGATCATGACAAGAAGCCATCTGATTCAGTCACATTCCCTCCCAGGGGAAGAAATAAACCAGACTTGAATTTAAACCACTGGATGTTTTATTCTTTCTTAAAAGTTTCATTTGAAAAGCCGACACCTGTTGCCCACTTTATGACACAGCAGCTGATGATGCCTTTCACTGCAGTAGGTCAAACCTCCACCAAGCAGAAACATTCAGTCCCTGAACTCGATGGAAATGAACACACGGCCCACCCAGTCTCCCAGTAAACCAGTGGTGTTTTCTTTTACAGCCTGGTCCTCAGACCACCTATCCCATTCGGTCGACACTGCAACACAGGAGTCCGTGCCAATAACCCTCTGTGAAAACATCGCACAATGAGATAAGTGCAGCATTACGAGTCTGTTTGTTAGTCTTAACATGGGCGACTGCTGCAACTGGGCTCCTTCCCCAGAACCAGTGACTTAGAGCCATCACATGTTTCTCTCTTTTCAGCTATATGAAGTAACGGTACAGTCTGCTGACAAGTTGGTCAAGAAACAATAGTTCGCTTACAAAATATCAATCTATTTCTATGGGAAGGTACTGACGCATTATCAGTGTGGCCTACTGACAGGGTTTTCTACAGTACAATAACTACTTTTGTTCAGGAGGCTCCTCAGCTGCTATAAATGTCTGGGAATCGATTCAAATGAGCTGTCGAACCTTTCTTAAGTCAAAGACCAGTCTTGCATAGAAACAATAGGAGGAGAGGGTGAGGTTGACTTGAGCCTCTAATGAAAACACCAGGAATTGAGTTTCAATCGCCTAGTGGAGGAGGAAATTGGGGACAGGCCAAGCAAACACAGTAACTAGTCCAAAGAACCCCAGCAGCCAAAGGACTGTCAATCATATGGCCAAGCGGTAGAGATGACGAGGACAGGTGTTTTGAAATCCTCTCACATATTTTTTTTTCCTCAGTGTAGGTTGCTGGTTGTCCCTTTTTTTGTTTGAGTATTGTTTTGTTTTTTTGCTTTCCTTCAGCGTTCTCTCTGTCTCTCTTTCCCTTTCGCTCTTCGCAGTCTTTCCATCATGTGCCAGTCCATCCAGCATGTGGAAAAGAGTCCTCCTTCAGACTCTTACATCTTATTCTACAAATCACTAAATTTGTTTCCCAGTTGTAAGCATGGCTGCGGTATTGCTTGAGTCTTCTGTGGCAAAAACATCAAGCAGTAGAGCAGGAGAAGACGGAAGAAGGCCATAAAGAAGCGGAGAATGCAAAGAGAGAACCGAGTTCAGAGAATATAAAAGTTGTATGTCGTAATGAGCGAATGCCATGTTGTCGACCGCCTCGTGCGTTTTAGCCCTCTTCTGCCACACTGTTAGACAGCGGATACCTCATGCAGTGACTGCCTGCTTGCAGCCAACACAGCAGTTGCGTTGGAGGGAGAAATGTGTTTTCTATCAGGCAGGGAGAAGCACTAAAGCATGAGCGAGGCTGTGACGACGAAGAATAATGAAACCAAGAGGGGAACCATAAAATTTTCATTGTGTCGAGCGTTGGGAGACGGGCGACAGGCGAGGATGGATGTTGCCCTGCCTGCCGCCGGCACAGCGCCCTCTTGTATGGTGTGGTTTGGTGTGTGCCTCGCTCCCAGAGAGGTCAGCTCAGTTCAGGCAGAACTGAGTCGCCCGTGTCCTCAATCCAAAGGTGGAGATTTGGAGGCGGCACCTAGTGGCCCTGTGGTCTGAAGCAGAGGACAGTCAAGTGAACTCACCATCCAGCAAGGAGATGCAGAATATGAGCTGCGGATGATGAGAGATAACAACAGTATGCTATTACAGAAGTAATTCGTGAACATTTATTTTTACCTTTTTTGGTGAAGAACTGCATACAGAATGACGTTGGTAGGTATTCAGTCTGATCTGAACACAATTTCAATGATAATGAGAGTTTTAGAATGGTCAGAAACTCTTGACGAGGATAGGAGAATGAGTCGTGAACACATGCATAGTTATGGGCATCCACTGACCATAAACTGGAGTACGTTATTTGTGGCTATGCTGGGGGAAGTGGGGGGCGAGGAAAGACTGGAACATCTTTCCATCTCGGAACCAAAGTACTGGTCCACTGCCATGGCCAATAAAGATAGGGGGTGTGTTTCTAACAATGTATGTGGGTTTGTGTTGGTGTGTGTGAGAGAGAGAGAGTGGGTGAGAGCGAGGTTGAGAAAGAGGGCGAGGGTGAGAGGGAGAGCGAGAGATATTGAGAATGAGGGTGAGTGAGAGGGTGAGAGGGCAAGGGAGCGAGGGGGGGAGGGAGAGAGAGAGAGAGAGAGTGTTAATACTCTTATTAACCCAGTTCACTGTCACCTGCTTTGGCAACATTGTAATGAATGCAGTTGTGCCAATAAAGCATTATTGAATTGAATTGAATTGAATTGAACTGAATTGAAATTGAGAGAGAAGGAGAGAGAGAGAGAGAGAGAGAGAGAGAGAGAGAGAGAGAGAGAGAGAGAGAGAGAGAGAGAGAGAGAGAGAGAGAGAGAGAGAGAGAGGACAAGACTAAAGCTCCTCTGTGGAGGCCGTTTGTGTTCATGTTCCCCGCTCTGCTTGTATCTGTTCTCTGTTGTCTTTCCTAGATGACCTTCTGAATGGAACCTAAAATCCCACAATGCACCTCTTTACCAGCTGTACCCCCCACCCACCCCCAGACAAAAGGGCTGGATTTGCCTTTGTACGTAGCCTGGACTGCCCTGGTCAGAGAAAGAGAGAGAACGATTTCAACAGAAAGACAAACAGAAACAGCTAGAAAGAGAGAATGCGAGACAAAGGGTAAAGAATAGTGAGTGAGACAGAAAGAGATGGATAGGGAGTAAAAGGTGCTGAGAGGACGGCCTTTCTCCAGCTGTAAATCAGGCCTCAGTGGGACGAGAATTCTGAGTTATGGTGGAGAGGACACAATGGCTTTTACGGAAAAAGAAACTATCCGTCCATGCGGTCTTTGATTTGGCAGAGACCACCTTCCTTCTCCCTGGTCCAACGCTTTGTCAACAGCAGCGTGTCTAACCTGACAGCTCCAGGACGGGGAGGGCCTGGCTAGGAAAACACTCTGTCCGTCACTGGGATGAGAGGACAGGGTGGAAATTGCATCGCTGCACCTGCTAATGAAGGTCATACATACTGTAAAACCATTGGACTCTGCCATGATGCCTCATTGTTTTCACAAGCCATGGGACCAGAACCCTTACACACTTGATTTGACAGCAAAAATAAAAATTGGGGTGATGACAGCATATAATTGTGGGACACAAAATATCCGAGAGGCTCTGTGTGGGCCGGTGAAGAGGAGGACTGCAATGGGAAAGCAGGGAGGTCTTGCTCATCTAAAGTTACGGAATTGTTCTTTGTTCGCTGAATTTTATGTTCCCCAAAGAATTAAAGCTTGACTAATTAGGCGGTCCTTCATTCTGTTAGTCAGTCCATAAGGCAGCCAGTCAGTCAGTCACTCCCTCACTGACTCGCTCTCCTGATGTTAATAAATCTAATCATTCCAAAGCAGGTCCTGTCATTATCTACTGTATCCCCATACAGTAGACTTCCAGAAGATGGGAAACAATCAGACATGGAGTGAAGATGTAACCGATAGCACACCTTTTCCTCCAACCGTTTAAGCCATCTGAGAGACAACACCCGCACAATACAGGGCTCCTTTGTTCTCCCATGATTTATACCTCATCTCAATAATACCGCTGCAATAGCTTGCCAACCTGGAAAAGTACTTTAGCGCAATGCTTTTTGATGTGAGGGGCATGTGAATGATTTTTACTGCTCAGCTTCCCTCATACAGTGATTATAAATGCTTGTGACGTTACTTCTGATACTGTGAACAGGAATGTGAGATGTGAGATGACAGGCGCTTGCCCATATGGAGGATTACTCAGACTTGCTCTGTTTCGTCTGGGTCTCCGTGTGGGATAAGAGAGAGAGAGAGACCCAGCTCCTTCACGAAACCTAATCTGGTTTCATCATAGGCCAGTCAATATCCGAACCAGTTTTTGGCATCTTTATGGAAGCGTCTTCTCCCTCCGCCACTGAGGGAGCTACTAGAGGCAGAGGAGAAGGCATGAAGCCGTTCTTTTTAACCAGAGTTCATTCACAGGAGCCACTGAGGACCACCGCACACCAGGTCACAGACAAGGGCGCTCTGTCTAAACACAGCTGTTGAACCTGCATGCATATATATTTGTGTTAATACACACACTGAAACGCCTGTTCCTCCAGTCCCTATGGAGCTCTGGGGCCAAGGCCTTGTCCCTCTTAATAAAACCCCAGCCCCTTGCTGCTGTCTCTCAGGAGAGCCAGCATCTCTCAGCACACATTATTTCTCAAATCTCCTTGCATCATTAAAGACGGCTTTATCTGCTCATCCATCCGTTTGCCTGTCCCGTTCCTAATTCTCTCAGAACCAAAAGGCCAAACCAAGAACTAAACAGTGAAAATTG
Source organism: Lampris incognitus (assembly GCF_029633865.1). Taxonomy (NCBI): domain Eukaryota; kingdom Metazoa; phylum Chordata; class Actinopteri; order Lampriformes; family Lampridae; genus Lampris; species Lampris incognitus. The sequence goes on along the minus strand of NC_079219.1, from coordinate 22,171,321 downwards.
ACAGAAAGAGTACTGTAAACTATATATTTTTATTTTCAGCACAATTTATTTATTTATTTATTTTGTGGATTTTCCCCCCTTTTTCTCCCCAGTTGTACCCGTCCAATTACCCCACTCTTCCGAGCCATCCCAGTCGCTGCTCCACCCCCTCTGCCGATCCGAGGAGGGCTGCAGACTACCACATGCCTCCTCTGGTACATGTGGCATCGCCAGCCACTTCTTTTCACCTGACAGTGAGGAGTTTCACCAGGGGGACGTAGCACGTGGGAGAATAATAATAATAATGGATTACATTCATATAGAGCTTTATCTAGGCATCCAAAGCGCTCACATTATTCCCCCCAGTTCCCCCTCCCCCTCGAACAGGCGCCCCCAACTGACCAGAGGAGGTGCTAGTGCAGCAACCAGGACACATACTCACATCCGGTTCCCAACAGTAGACATGGGCAGTTGTGTCTGTAGGGATACCCGACCACGCCGGCGGGAACACAGGGATTTGAAACCAGCGATCCCCATGTTGGTAGACAACTGAATAGACCACCGCGTCACCCGGACACCCTGCACTTATTAATATTGATGGAGGAAAATATGGGGCTGTTTTATGAGGGCAGAGGTCATTCGATAACCTGAAAGATAGTGAGGTTGCATGGTCAGAGTCATTGCTTTGAACAGTTAGACCAACTAGGGGGGGAAAAAAACCTGCTCTTACCACCATCAAAACTAACACTTTTGTCCCTTTCTTGGAATACACCAACCCCTTAAAGGGTAATTCTGTTTTTGTTTTGTTTTTTGTTTTTGTTTTTTATAACCTGGGCCTTCATTTTGTAGTTTGGGGCCATTGTGCATATTGGTCTGGTATAATTTAACTCACCGGCTTCATTTCTGAGATTTTGAACACGGGGCCACTGCTAGACAAAGCTTAATAACGGTGTCTGAACATGAGCCTTCAACCTGTCCTTTCATCAATGACAAAAAAACTCTAGTGCCTCAGTTAGACCTTGTACATGACTTCCAATTATCTATAATTTCTCAGTTGTACTGGCTGAGTAGCGATTTGATAAGTACTACTACCTACTGGAAGGACGAGCCGGAATGCAGTCGACCATTGACAATATTGGATATTATGGGTTAAAAATGTTTAACTTGCTCTTTAGTTTCCACTTGTGGTTTAGCTAACTGGATTACACTGAACCTGTTAAAACAAGTCCGTTGCACGTGTTCTCACGCTCCCAAGGCTAAATTTACACTACCACAGTGATCTGACCGGATTACGATTCTTTTCCACACATCTGACACGGATCAGATTTAATTTTTCCGAGTGTAAACAACGGAAAAACATTGTAGATATGCATTGTGTCTAATTTGTTGACATCGGATAAAGGCTTTCTTCATGTGTGGTACTAAATTCTCATACAATTATGATCGCCAAGATCCACCCTGAATTCAGGTTGGGTTTTTGCCCTTAGAAACGACTTGTTGCCATCATACTCGCCTCGCCTCAACTTCCTGATGGGAATTAGCTGGCAAAAAGAAGTGGAAAGGTGACGGGAACAATGACTGTACAAACAAAATAAAGTGTCCCTTACAGTTTTCCGACCTTTGGTAGTCATTAAACAAATGCACAACACAGTCCAACCGCTCATAGAGCCATGTGCAAGCACATGCTGTGAGTATATTAACTCACTAGATTGTCTGTGTGTCCCTGTCTTAAAATATTTTGATTTTTTTTTGATTTTGATATACTTTATCATAATTTCCCCCGTGGGGAAATTCTGCTCTGCATTTAACCCATTCTAGCTGTGTATTGAGGAGCAGTGTGCAGCTGCTGTGCAGCTTCCGGGGACCAACTCCAGTTCTTCTTTCCGGTGCCTCAGTCAGGGGCACAGACAGGAGTATTAACCCCAACATGCATGTATTTTTGATGGTGGGGGGAAACCAGAGCACCCGGAGAAAACCCCCGCAGACACGGGGAGTACATGCAAACTCCACACAGAGGATGAACTGGGATGATCCCCCAGGTTGGACAACCCTGGGGTTCAAACCCAGGACCTTCTTGCTGTGAGGCGGCAGCACTAACCACTGGGCCACCATGTTGCCCAAATATGAAAGCATATTCTATATTGTTGGTTCATAGTAATTGTTTAGTACTTAATTCATAGATTCAAGTTTTGTCTCATTATGTAGTGTTCAATCTCCATACACTGTTGTTGGGTAATGTAGTATTGGAAAACGTTCACTCTTTCTTTTGCAATTATATTGCTTCCTGAACATTTAAAGATAATGTATTTGCTTTAAAACCACCTAATGGAAACACAGCCTGATTTGAATTTATATTTTTTTCATCCTTAAAAAAATTTGCTTGAGGATTTATGGTTTGTGTAAGTGTGCCCATCCATCCGGTGTGTGTGTGTGTGTGCATGTGTGTGTGTGTGGGGAGGGGGGGGCAGTGAGGGTGCGTTTGACAGGGGAAAAGATGGATATTTGCACTGGTCCAATCTCATGCGAATTATAAAATAAAAATCTGCAGACGCCACTGCCACCACTCCAGACTCCTGCTTTGCAGCCAAACACTTCTCTCAGCGGAGGTGGCGGAAATTGCTGCCGCAAATCCTAAAGACCTATATCCAACAGCCCTTCTCTGCCATCGCTCAGTCAAAAACCTCTGGATGCGAGTCCTGATTTTGAAGCGCAGGACACTGCATGAGAGTAACACACATAATCTCACTTGGCTCCATGCTTGTTGAATACGTTGCTATGCCAACATCACGTGTTGTTGTGTGCGTGTCACATAAGATGCATGACCATGTATACACAAAGGCCAAATACAGGTCATATAGTGTAAATACCATAGACAAAAAGATCGACTTTCAACAAGAAATCCCAACCAGGCAGCAAGACTTGCTGTGTAAATGTGGCTTAAAGAGTCCAAAGGTGGTGCCATATCTATAATCTCCAAAATGAAGCCAGTGAGTAAAAGGATATCATAACGGATATGCACCAAGACAAAAACCATGAAAATAAGACTCAGGACCCAGGCTGCAAAAAACTGATTCATTCTTTAACTGCTTTTTCTACTGGTTTGCTCAATGACAAACCAGTAGAAGAAGGTAGTTTTATAGCTTCATCCATCCATCCATCCAAACCGCTTATCCAACTTAGGGTCGCAGGATGCTGGAGCCTATCCCAGCAGATATTGGGAAACAAGCGGGGAAACACCCTGGACAGGCCACCAGACTATCAAAGGGCCGACACACACACATTCACACCTAGGGACAATTTAGTATGGCCGAGTCACCTGATCTACATGTCTTTGGACTGTGGGAGGAAAGCAGAGCACCCGGAGGAAACCCATGCAGACACGGGGAGAACATGCAAACTCCACACAGAGGATGACCTGGGATGACCCCCAAGGTTGGACAACCATGGGGTTTCGGGGGAGTTTTATAGCTCCCATATATGAATTTGCTTAAATGTATAAATATGAATGTGGGCATTATGGAAAAAAGAGCATAATAAATGGCAGCAGACTACTTTTGCTTGGCATTAGAAGAGGGCACACTCATCGGGATGTTACTTGCAGTGATAGTAATATTGACAATCGATCAGCTCAAGAAGTTTACTCCACTTTTGGTCCCCTGTTTAAAGTGTTTTTAAGAAGTATGAGAGAAACGTTTCCGGGCTAAATCTGATTTCAAGCTGAAGATAAAAGCAACAGAGGAAGCCTATAAATTGTTAAACAGTAGCTTAGCCTGTATTGGAAGTACGTAGGTTTTGCTTGAAACCAAATATTTGGCCTTGTTACTGTCCATTCTTGCTTCACTAAGAGACGAAACGGCAGATGAAGACGGCCTCCCGAGTTTTGTTTATTACAAGTGGGTGGATCGGTTACATTATGAGAGGATCTGTGCAACAAATGGCTCCAGATTAGCTGCATTTTCCCTAGTTTCTTAGAAAACTAAACACAAATATTATTTATAAAAACTGTAGGACTGTAATCCTTCATTCAATCTCGAACCCTGTAATTATTCATTTTCCGCCCAATCCGGTTCCATCAGGGAAAAGTATTGCAGTTCCTTGTTGTGCAGAAGCCACCCAGTTATTAGGGAGTCACGGCGTCCTGCTGCCAGCTGGAGGGGAACCAGACCCGAGCTTGTCTCTCCGGACTCTGGTCTCTCTGAGCTAGGGAAGGGCTTAACCAGGTCCATGTGTCTGTGGCTGGGGTGGCCTCAAGAAGGGGCACAGGGACACAAAAGACATATCCGCATTTACACAGGCACAGGCAGATGATGACATATGTGCACATGTACACACACAGATGTCTTATCAAAGACGGTGCCATGTGCATGCAAGACCTTGGGGAGCCCACAGTGTCACCGGATTAAAGCTCAGAGAAGAGAGGAACGAAAAGATGAAAGCAGATATAAATCAGATGGAAAACGACCTAAAACACTAAACAGTTACATGCCTTGCTATGAGTCTTAGTTACACCAACCCAAACCAATTTCCATCTCAATCCATTGTTGAAATTACTGGCGACAGGAATTAGGTTGGCATGACTACAACACAATTCTGTTTTCCTCATCTCGCCATTTTTTCATCTGTAATCATGTCTCTTCCTTTTTCCCTCCCTCTCTACACGTGTGTGTGTGTGTGTGTGTGTGTGTGTGTGTGTGTGTGTGTGTGTGTGAGAGAGAGACTTCTTATGTGCATCTCTGTGTGTTTTTATGTACAGTGCATCACTGTATATCTATCTGAATCTATGCTTACAGTGTGGCCAGACATTTCCCTTGGATTGGGAATACTGGAGCCGACGCCGACGGCACAACTCTTCCCACAAACTCAGGGGGTAAGACCACCATCACATTCCTACTGGTGTCCTTAGTAGATGACATATGAGCTAAATGGTCTATCGCTCGCTAGTTAACTGCACCCAAGGACATCTGCTTAGAAAAAAATCATGCCAGTGAAATCATCAATTTCCAATACTCCCCCGATGTCTTCTAATGAAAGACGTCTGTGAGGTAATGTTGCCAAATAGCTAATACAATACCAGCATGTACAAGCCTTAACTAGCGCTGCATAGCAACCAAACTAAGTTGTTAGAAAGGTAAAAGTGAATCACTGGAGACTTAAGAGAGTTCCAGACCCCAAAATGTCACAAACCATTTTTAGATGCAAGGCTTTGGCTGCATCACCAAGCATATTTTCAGCATGAAAATACATTGCTCCCTTTTGGATTCGTGTGGTCTAATCTGACATATATATCTGTAATTTTGTTCTTTGATGCAGTAATGCAGAGTTTACGCCAGGAAGCCAATGAATCATGAATTCATGCTGTAAATATTCACCGCAGAGTCCTCAGAGTGTAATTAGTCTATATCAGTGTCATTAAAAACACATTAACGGATCTAAACAGTTTAACATAAGAGTTTCATGCTGTTGTTACATATATGTATTAAAAAAAAGTGAAGTTGTGTGCTCAAGGACTAGTGCAATCATGCACATCATACCTGTCTGACACAGCCTTCATAAACTCATCCAGCAGATCGTCATAGGCCTGGCCTCGTACTCTCTTATGCCTCAGCCCGATGTAGAGAGGGTCCTTCAGCAGCTCCTACAAAAGAGATAAAGAGGGTGAAACTAAGGGGAAGAGGCCCAAAGGGAGAGAGAAAATGAAGCTTGAACCATTTCTCCAGGATGCATTAGCACCACATATAATAACAGGGGCTGAGAAATACTAGAAGAGTAGAGAAGACATTACAAAGAATGCTTAAATAATGAATATTAAGCAAAGGAAACTTTTTTTATTTATTTTTTTAAATTTTGCTATTGTTCTCTTCTTTGACTTCTACTCATTAACAGAGAATAGGTGAAATAATTTAAGAGGTAATTTTCTCCAAGATTAAGTTGTGTGTGTGTGTGTGTGTGTGTGTGTGTGTGTGTGTGTGTGTGTGTGTGTGTGTGTGTGTGTGTGTGTGTGTGTGTGTGTGTGTGTGTGTGTGTGTGTGTGTGTATGTACACCAGCCTTTAACGTATCTCTTAAAAACGCCCACCAGTGAAACTTTTACTTTGTCTTTATGCATGCTAAATAATCCAGTGGATGGAACATATCTGTCAATAAATGTGTCCAGATGAACTGATTTAGCCTTCTTTGATTGTTGTACTTTCTTGCAGCAATATCAAAAAAGTAGCTCTGGAAATTATGGATTTCAGGCATCCGGGTAGCATGGTGGTCTATTCTGTTGCCTACCAACACGGGGATCACCGGTTCGAATCCCCCGTGTTACCTCCGGCTTGGTCGGGCGTCTCTACAGACACAATTGGCCGTGTCTGTGGGTGGGAAGTCGGATGTAGGTATGTGTCCTGGTCACTGCACCTGGTCAGTCGGGGGCACCTGTTTGGGGGGGAGGGGGAACTGGGGGGAATAGCATGATCCTCCCACATGCTATGTCTCCCTGGCGAAACTCCCCACTGTCAGGTGAAAAGAAGCGGCTGGTGACTCAACATATATCAGAGGAGGCATGTGGTAGTCTGCAGCCCTCCCCGGATTGGCAGAGGGGGTGGAGCAGTGACCAGGAAGGCTCGGAAGAGTGGGGTAATTGGCTGGATACAATTGGGAAGAAAAAGGGGGTGGGGGGGAGTCTTATATAGTCATATAAAAAAAGAAGCTCTGGAAATGTATGGATTTCAATAATCACTGCTGTGGGTTGTAACCAGTGTTGACATTCATTGAATGGAAACATTTTAGGGGAGAGGTGAGAGTATTGTGCTAGATAATCATATGCACAAATGTCTGCATAAACTCACACACCTGCACACAAGCACACTAACCCACACAATACACACTGTCTTTCTCCACACACACACACACACACACACACACACACACACACACACACACACACACACACACACACACACCTGGATCTTTGTTGCACTAAATCCAAATTACCTTTCTGAAGTAATGTGAACCATGTGCATTTCAATCTACTAACTCTCTCATGTCAGACACAATCAATAGATACATCTCCAAGCAAACCAAACCCAAATACCAACTCTTGTATAATGAATCATTCTGATACACCTCAGAGGAGGGATCATTACTGTAGCAGATGAAAATGTTACGTCATCTTTGGTCACGCTAAACAACCTTTAATAATGACATATTTTGCTCTCTTCTCTTCTTACAGTTAAGCCACTCGAAAAGACATTTCCCCGCTGGCACCGTTCAATAGTTTTTTGCTTCGGTGAGAAAGAATGTCTGAATCCTAGAGTTCCTCCCTAACTGAAATACCACTGGATTGTATCACCCTAGCTCGCACCCTCTCCGAGGTTTCATGTGTTAGCTCTGGCTAAACTTGATCAGGCTCGCTCTGGCTAGGAGGACTGGGATGCAGACATGGTAGACCATGCTGAAGAGACGGCTGAAATGCCGTTCGGATACTTCTTTTGAATGTTACTGTAAAACATACCCTCATCTATTGTTGAACGCTTAGAGCTCAGGGACCAAGTAACACACCCGGCTTTATTTAATGCCAAGCGTTCATTGAAATTTCTGGGGCACCGAGTTAGACTCTCTTGCCGTCTTCCAAACTGGCCCGTTATAAAAAAGAAAGAAAAAAAAGTTGTTTTGTTTACAACCAGATTAAACAGGCGATAAGAAAAAGGGAATTGAGTAACTCCACTGGCAAGGCAGACTGCATGGTGGGATACAGGTGTGCAGAGCCAGAGAGGCCTCTGTGACAAGTTGTTCAAGACATTGAGATGGATGTAAATGAGTTCAAACAGCTATTAGAGGGGCTCCAACCATCCATCCATTATCTGAACCGCTTATCCTGCTCAGGATCGCGGGGATGCTGGAGCCTATCCCAGCAGTCATTGGGTGGCAGGCAGGGAGACACCTTGGACAGGCCGCCAGTCTGTCACAGGACCCCCTCCCCCAACACACACACACACACACACACACACACACACACACACACACACACACACACATTGGTTGGGCTCCAACCAATGGCGATATGAAGTTATGCTGAAAACTAAGACTACTTTATTTGCACAACCTGTGCTCATAAGCCTCCCATGCTGCAACCCTCTCATCTCAGCAGACTTCAAGGTGGGGGGACTCTCCTCATCTGATTCACAGTAAAGCACTGGGTGAGATGAAAGGGGAGCATCAGTGACCTTTAACCTTGGCACTTCTGTATTAAGGATGAAGGGGAGCGGCAGTTACCAATAAAGGTTGTGTGTGTGTGTGTGTGTGTGTGTGTGTGTGTGTGTGTGTGTGTGTGTGTGACAAAATAAGAGAGTGAAGGATTAGGGGGAAGTAGACAGCCCCTATCAGTGGAAGATTGTTTACAGACGTTCATGTTTGGTGTTCACACACATACTTCATCAGAGCTTTGACATCATGTGCGAGTCTGACATAGCTGCTCTATCTTGAAAATCAATCGGTGTGTTTTTCATTGATTTTGAGGTCATTTTGACTTCACTTTTTTTACAAGGACTTTGCTACAACTCTGTTTGTTGAACTTTTTATTTTGGATATAGTTACCGCTGTAACATTGGACTAAAAGATGACTGGTTCAAAGACCTGGAAGTCAGAGAAGACTTCTTTAAATTTCCGAGTTTGTCGTTTATCTTCCCACAGTAACCACAAATGCTTTGCATTACCCTCCCCCTTGGGGTATGTCCACATGAAATACGTTTCAAGAGCACTGGCTTCATTTTTCCCTTGTTTGAAAATGTGAAGTCACTTAACAGAGTTCAGAACTACGTATGTGCTCAGTGCAAACGGGGCAACGTGTGACCGATACTTCAACTTGAGCCTCACACAAGGAAAGGACAATGGCCAGCGTGCATGAGCCAGACAAAAACTGGACATGACTATTACAGCTGGAGACACTCATTATTCCATTATGACCTCTGTAGCTATGCGTTGTTGAAAAGTAAATCTCTAGATGGCTCCCTAATTTGATCTCATCAACAGATATTGTTCTGCATGGCAATGGGAAATGCTACCTCTATGCCAGTTATCATTATAAAATACCGGGCATGACTTAAGTACAAGAAGAAGAAGAAAAAAAGCAACTTTATTTTGTCATTGTATTTTTACAATGAATTTGTTCTCTACATTTAACCCATGCTATTGTATAGCAGCAGTGGGCAGCTGCAGCACCCGGGGACCAACTCCAGTTCTTCTTTCCATTGCCTTGCTCAGGGACACAGACAGGAGTATTAACCCTAACATGCATGTCTTTTTGATAGTGGGAGGAAAACAGAGCACCCCGAGGAAACCCACGCAGACACGGGGAGAACATGCAAACTCCACACAGAAAGGACCTGGGACGGCCTGGGGTTCGAACCCCGGACCTTCTTGTTGTGAGGCAACAGTGCTAACCACTGGGCCACTGTGCTGCCCCTATTGGGGGCTGGTCTGAAGGAGTTTAAACAGTATGCAAATGACATATGGATTTTTTGGGGGGGGGGATTCCCCCCCCCAATTGTACTCATCCAATTACCCCACTCTTCCAAGCTGTCCTGGTCGCTGCTCCACCCCCTCTGCCAAGCTGGGGAGGTCTGCAAACTACCACATGCCTCCTCCGATACATGTAGATACATACCAGCTGCTTCTTTTCACCTGACAGTGAGGACTTTCGCAAGGGGGATGTAGCGTGTGGGGGGATCACACCATTCCCCCCAGTTCCTACCCCCCCCCCCGAACAGGCACCCCAACCAACCAGAGGAGGCACTAGTGAAGCAACCAGGACACATACCCACCTACATCCGGCTTCCCATGCACAGACACGGCCAATTGTGTCTGTAGGGATGCCAGATCAAGCTGGAGGTAACACCCCTGTGTTACCTCCGAACTGGTGATCCCCATGTTGGTAGGCAACGGAGTAGACCGCTATGCTACCCGGACGCCCCTGACATATAGATTTTAACAGTGTAAAGATCTACAGAGGCTTTCTCGTGTCTTGCAACTATCTCACTGATGAACTATCTACGCTTCATGCCTGTTTGTATTACAGCTGTCATCACACACCGTCTAAAGCAAACAAAGTCAAATGTTTTGAAGCCAGTAATGTGGGTAACACAACACAAAATGTTCAGGTCTATTGTTGTTGGGTGGTTTGGTTGGGCCTCTGTCAGCAGGGCTCAATGGCACACTTTGCTTGTGTATTTTCTTCCCTCTCAGATAGTACTGACAAGTAGGGGCTCACAAGCAACCACAACAGCAGCGTGATTATAAAAACACGAACACTATTACAATTATATTTCTATGTCTTGTTTTTAACTTGCATTGTAATTTTGATTAGCTCATTCTATTCAGAGATAACAGTAAAGTAATGATGCCAAACAAAACTGTGAATCTTGATATTTATCATTTGTTTGACTTTGCAAAATGTGAAGTGAAGATAGATAGCGATCAAAATATTCACAATATTCACTATTCAATATTTTGACTTAAGATGTCCGTAATTGAATTGTGACTAATTAAAGAACACATAACATGGCATTCGGGGCACTGTGAGCTTCCCCTATGTGACGCATTTCTGAATGAAAGAGGCCGTTGGGGTGGGATTTAATAAGGGGTGGGTGGTCCATTTGATTGATGTTCTAATGCGAATCAACTCCAACCACCGTTTCTGCAGTCACAGAGTTTTGGGGAAAGGAAAGAGTGTTTTTGGATCTGAACAGCCGAAGATGCAACCACATGCCACGATATTGCAGTGTGGATACGCACATTTAGATTTTTATAAGGCGGGGGAGGGAGGTGGAGATTCAACTACTGGATGTTTCTCTTGATGCCCGTCCACACATGCAAAGAGATGTAATTATGAATTTGATGCCTTTTCCATGAAAAGAAAACACAGGATTAAGGAGACGCACATAAAGAGGGCAACATTGTGTGTGTGTGTGTGTGTGTGTGTATGTGTGTGTATGTGCAAGAATTTCTAGGCACACCATAATCGACAAATGACGGGGCATCTGGGTAGCACAGCGATCTGTTCCATTGCCTACCAACACAGGGATCAGCGGTTTGAATCCCCACGTTACCCCCGACTTTGTCGGGCGTGCCTACAGACACAATTGGCCGTGTCTGCGGGTGGGAAGCCAGATGTGGGTACGTGTCCTGGTCGCTGCACTAGCCCTCCTCTGGTTGGTTGGGGTGCCCGCTCGGGGGGGAGGGGGAACTGGGTGGGGGGAGGGGTGGTGGTGTGATCCTCCCACACGCTCCATCCCCCTGGTGAAACTCCTCACTGTCAGGTGAAAAGAAGCGGCTGGCGACTCCACATGTATCGGAGGAAGCATGTGGTAGTCTGCAGCCCTCCCCAGATCGGCAGAGGGGGCAGATCAGCGACCGGGACGGCTCGGAAAATAGGGTAATTGGCCAAGTAAAATTGGGGAGAAAAAGCACAAAAAAAAAAAAAAACAATCGACAAATGACAACTTTGTGCAGATAAAAGGGGGTAAAATGACTCCGGTGTCCTATATAGCTGGTGATTTCATCTCATTGTGACCTGAGGAAACAAATGTAAGCATGAACCAAGGTGAATTGTGAGCGATTCAGATAGTTGTAAGTAGCCGTGTGGGAGTTTCATGCAGGCTGATATTGTTGCAATTGCAAAGAAGTGTTGAGCTGCTGACATGTGTTGTCTCTGACTGAGATGATCCACTGTTGACTGGCTAAGCTGTCCTTTGTGTCGCACAGCCCCTTGTCTTTCACAGGGGATTAGTCCTTGTGTGTGGCTTTACAGTTAGAGTTTGTAAGGGGCATTGTACTCTGATTTTCACCGGCCACTTGTAATCGTTTTGACAATGATTTGGGTTGAGGTTCGAAAAATATTGTAAAGCTTCACCCGACGGCTTCACAATGCTGTTCTGCCGGTGAGGAAAAGTCAAGTACGCCATTCCTGTTCTGTTAAAGTAGATTTTTAACATGAGAACTCCTGAAAATATCAAAGCAAACGAGTGGAAACCAGAGCCAGAAAATGGGCAAGAGATTGCCAAAGACCTGTCTGAGGTAAATGACATCCCCACTTTGGACCCATGAAAGCACCCACGTACAAACAAATACACACTCTCACAAACAGTGCATTGTCCTAGATGACATCATCGACTCTGATTTCAATATCTGCCTGTGCTTGTGTGTGTGTGTGTATACACCTGTGTGCATGTGTGTTGAGGTTATGAGGTTATACCAGGTGAGATCAGGCACAGGGAGACAAAGTCGGATAGAGCCCAGTGACTTTTCACATAATTGGATGACACCGATTATTCAAAACTGAATCATAAACTGCCAATTTAGACTGTTTTGGAAAAACAATATGAAGAAAAAGGTTTGTGTATGTATGTGTGCATGTGTGTGTGTATATACAGCAACGTGTGTATGCGTATCTTGGCAGAATGTATCAGTTTGTATAATAGACAGAGATTTACCACTGGTTTACATTAGAGATTATACAGTCACCACATATCTTGGCAGAATACAGCTCCTTAAACACCTGAAGCTGAACATAAATTTCTCAGAGGTACGATCTTTCCATGGCTTCCTACACATCCGAGTGTGTTTAGAAAAGAGAACTGAGTTTAAAGGTTTGATAACGTTGTATGAATTGGTGCTGTATGATATTTTTACTCTGCTGTGTTTATGATAGTGTTAACCTGAGGGGGATTTCTACTTCTTAATCCCACAACCATTTCAGAAGACGCATGCTGTATGTTTGTGTGAACTGTTTAGTTAATATCGCAGCCGCATATCCACAACTTTTACCATTCTGCGATAGCCTTTATATCCCTTATTCAACATGCTATTACCCAGAAATACAGTTCAACATCAAGTGTGCATTTTTTTCCGTCTACGCATTTTTATGCAGGCAGACTTCTATTTTTTTAAATTACTGTATATTTATCTGAAAATGATATTGTCTCAAGAGCAGACAAATAGTTTCTGGCATTGCTGCGTGATTTGTTTTGACTGAAATCCTAAACTCCATGGCTCCAGTTTTTCTGGGCTGACTGCATAAGGGCTTTCCTTTCATGGCCTTCTCCCTATCTGTACGCCTACCTGACTACTTTTCTCTGTCCGTTTTGGTCTATTTTTCCCTCTTTTTCTCTCTCTTCCTTGAGCAATACCAAATACTCTAGGACAAATATAATCTTTTAATGGTAGCAATTTAAATAATTAGTGAGCTACTACTTCCTCCACCTCAATCTGGTCCCATCAAATCCTTCCAGTCTGAGCTGCAGAGTGAGGCAGCTTAGTGCCGGCACCAGAGCAGCCCGTCCTTCACAAGGCTGCAAGGAAACTGCAACTGGCTTGAGACAGAAACAACCAGTCCATTTACCCCATCCATTTACCCCACATATCATTTAGTTTGTCAGCTATTTAAAATAATAGAAAAATGGAAGAGCCTGACATAGCCAAATAGCTACAGTGAGAACCTGGTATAGTTACTTCTTTTAGGTTGCATAACCAGAAAACAGCCTCACTCTTTCAAACATTTAGCCAATCAGAGAGCAAGAGAGCGAGAGAGCAAGAGAGCGAGAGAGAGAGAGAGAGAGAGAGAGCGAGTGTGTGTGCGTGTGTGTGTGTGTGTGCATGTGTTTTTGTTACCCTTTGGAGACCTTTTCCAGTATAAACACTAACCTTGTTGGGACCACTAATCCTCATTGGGACCAAAGCCTGGTCCTAGTGAGGCAAACGTCATTTCTGACGTCCTGGTTAAGGTTAGGGGTAAAGTGTGAATTCAGGTTAGGTTACAGTTTGGGTTAGGCTCTCCACAATGAATGAATGGAAGTCAATGCAATGTCCTAATAAGGATAGCTGCACGAACTTTCTTGTGTGTGTGTGTGTGTGTGTGTGTGTGTGTGTGTGTGTGTGTGTGTGTGTGTGTGTGTGTGTGTGTGTGTGTGTGTGTGTGTGTGTGTTTACCTGTCTTTGTGCATATGTGTTATGATGCTGATAAGCTTCTTGCTGGGAGTTCATGCAAAGAGCGTAATGTTTAGGTCAAAAAAATTTCCCTTGAATTTAAGGTAATCTCTTCCAGCAGGGACAATGCCTGGCAATGCTAAATGCTAAAACATTACAGCTCCTGCGAGAGTTGTCTGGGTGTTGCTGTGGCTTATAAAATCTTTCATACTCTGCACTCCAGTAGCTCTATAATGCATATGTGCAAACATTTTCCATGACTGTAACGTATCTCATCTAGGTTAGAAAAAGTGGGGAAAACATGTCTCCATCAAGATCTGTCAAACAGTGCTTGGACACTGACTGATTATTTATCAGTTTAGATTCCATGTGACACACACACACACACACACACACACACACACACACACACACACACACACACACACACACACACACACACACACACACACACATTCCTGCTCATGAATACGGGAGAGTTTTATTTCTCCTTCCGGGAGGCAGCAGGTGTAAAGATGTTCTCGTTCTCCCCTCTCGACTTAGGACGCAACTATGGATCAAAGACTCTGAGACAGCTTGCTAAAGTTGTGTTGTGATGCCCTTTGAAAAGTCCAGAATTGTTGTCATACATTCAAGAATGCTTGATTTCATATCTGCATCTGTTCTTGACAGAGGAGCTCTGCAGCCGGTCCAATCACCCTGTGCCAGGGTGTTAGACTGAATGTGGGGATCTTGAACAACATGAGATATGGAGAGAGGTCAAAAGGTAGAACTTTTTGATTTTTCCTTTTTTTTGATTTGAGATATCACCCCCTCGGAAGACCTGGGAAGGGAGACCTGGGAAGGGAGCTTGCCTTGAGCGTCTGGTGGCCGGGCCTTGGCCCATGGGGCCCAGTCGGGCCCAGCCCAATAAAGCAACATGGAGCCACCACCCCATGGACCCACCACCCACGGGGATGAGCATTGCAGGTCGGGAAGCAGGCAAAGGCAGGGACCAGGGCATGCCGACTTCTGGCATCGCATACTAGTCCAGGAGGACAAACTGGGAGGAGACCCCAGGGTAGACCCAGAACTCGCTGGAGGGATTACATGTCCAGTCTGGCCTGGGAATGCCTTGGGATCCCCCAGTAGGAGCTGGAGGGCATTGAAAGGGATGTCTGGAGTGCCCTACTTAGCTTGCTGCCACCTCAACCCCACCCCGGAGAAGCGGCTGATGATGAGAGATTTTGAGATACTTTATTTACTTTATTAATTTATCCTAACTTTAAAGAACTATAAGGGGAGAGAACTGAGAAGGAGGGCCTGGCAGCACGAGAAACCATATAACTCTCTGTAACACCAGCTCCAATGCCACCAGCTGGACTAATGTAGCAAAGACAATATCGTTTATGGGCATCTCAGAAGGCCCTTATGTGTCTTTTATAACAAATTTAGGGGATTTCTGCTGTGGCCCTGGGTGATTTCATTAAGTAAGAATTACGCTAGTTGCCATCAGAAAGAGGTGTTGAGAGAAGTCTCAAAGACACAGAGAACATCCAACATGACATTATAAGACTTGGTCATGGTGACTTTTTGGTGACCCTGGACTTGATGATTTTTTTTCTCCTGTTCTCTGTCAGAGTTCACTTTCCTTCAGCCTTTCTCCCAGTGAAGCTCCTCAACGCTGTTGGTCGGTTTCCTCTGTTTTCTCTTTTCCAGCCAAGAAGTTTGGATCTTTTAATAAGTTACCTTTATTTCTTGGACAATTTCCTTCTCAAACTCATCCATGCATCACAGCACCATCTCTCACCCCCTTTAAGTCATTCAGACGTTTCCTTGGATTCAAATTCATGTACAGTTGCTGACTAATCTTAACACCAGAGCTCAGTCCTGGGAAAATAGAGGAAGGGTGGCCTCTGAGAGGTTTCATTTGGCGGACAGCTGGGTTTATCACGCCCTTGGTTATGGAAGGGTGACATGTAGAGAATACACAGAGTTCTATATATAGTAGTGTACACAGATTATTATTAGTCTAGTGTGGCATAAGACCACAGCAACATGTGCCACCCTGCCCAGAACAGAAGACATATTTCGGTTGTGGAAGATGTAACATGTCTATGGCATTACCATGGAGAATAGAAACACTGGGGTTAAGGGGAGATAACAAAGGCTCAGTTGGTTGGTAAGCCACTGGCTAGCAGGAGAGCTTATGAGGTACTTTCCTAGATTTAGAAGAGGAAGCACATCCAAAAAATATTAAGGTGCATGACTAAAATAGCAAAACAATAATGAAGGCATAAGGTCTGTACACTAAATTGCTCCCAAAAGCTATTTTATTCAGCATGTTTCGATCAATTTAGTAATTACCAATTTAGTGTGCAGACCTTGCTTGTTCATTCTAGTACTTTCCTAGCTGGCATCTATGAGTGGAGAGGCTGGACTCGCGTATGTAAAGGGTTGTGAGGTGAAACAAATTTTTTTTTCTTGGACTTTTTAGGGTACCTAGGACCATGGCTTACCTGGCTATTAAGTGTTAAGAGGGTTTCTCTGCAAGCAGATCATGCGCCACAGCAGGTAGAAAATATTAAGAGTTTGGGCCAGTAGGTTGAAATATAGACCATCCTTCAACTTGAAGGTCCCAAATGAAGCCCAATGACAAGCAAGCATCCACCCTGCTACAGTATAATGTCCTTGAAAGAGACCCTGATACCTACAACCTCAAATATGCTGTTTTCTAGCTAACTTTATAAGCTGAACTTCTTGTGCAGGTGGGCAAGCAAAAAGTGAATCTTCCCTCTGCTAATGTTAAAGGATTTTTATGTGCTTAGGTGACTGCTAGTTAGAGGTCACTGTTATGATATTCCTTGTAATCTGTAGCTAATCGGTCAGGTATCTAGACTCACCGCATTGTCAGTGCCCACATCCAGCATGACAGGCAGACACTGCTGTGGCGGCATGCCTCCGCAGGCTGTGTAGAGGGCCAGCTTGCCCACAGGGATGCCCATGCCGTAGCAGCCTAGGTCTCCTAGCCCCAGGATCCTCTCTCCATCTGTCACACACACGGCCTGTCGGCAATCACAGATGTCAGTCATAATGGACAGTAACCAGTCCACATACATATGTCATCAGCTTAAATGTTATGCTTGTGTATAGTATGGCAAAGACAGTTTGAGATACTGCTGTGTAGGTTAAAAAAAACCAAGGCACAGTGACGATAATGACATAATAATATTTCTCCAAATAGGTTTGATTTCAGTAAAAAAATAAATGAAGTGGCTCTGCAGCTCTGCCTCCATGTCTCAAAATAATATATCTCACCCAAAAAAGTCTGCTTTGCCAGTCACCATACATTCTTCCTCCTCCGCTGAAAGCCTGGCTTTCCATTCATTACCCACTTTACTCATTAAGCAGTAAATACGTTCCCTTGGGTGGATTTCACAATGTAGAACAAATTGATTGTGTAACACTTAATATCATCAGCAGAAGTGTTTGATCCCAAATGTTACCAATGTTCTATTTTCCGTGATTGCTGTGACGCAGATGACTTTGGCACATAGTTTTTACAGGCTTGTTCCCCCTTGCAATCCATCAACCTTTCGGTGAGTTGGTTCTACTTTCCACTCTAACCAGGTTTATTTTTAACTTTTTATTGTGTAATGAAGAAATTTAACATTTAATTTAACCTTTATTTCACAGGTTTCATCAGAATCTGTTATGTGTAGGGTCTAATGTAAAAGCTGTTAATGGCTTTTCAGCTAATATCGGCCTCATTTTCTGGCTCTCATATGCCCTCTCTGTATTGAACTGCTGTAAGTAAGGCATATTTGGCGAGTTTATGATAAGAGCTCCCCGTCTATGAAAGGCAGCATGACAGCGCTGAGGTAATGCTATTCTGTTGACAGCAATGAACAGGTGGCTAATACAATGTAAGTGGCTAGTATAACTGACATGCCAGGAATATCTGGTGGCTTTCGTCATGCTGAATATGACTAGATCATGACTTGCACATTATTAACCCTATGTAAGAGCTTGGTGGTTCCATCATGAATAGTCTTGTGTTTTGTGAAATACACTTAATACTGGTGAAGGGCCGATGCCAAACGCTCTGCCCAGACTTACTACGTTGATATTAATAACATCAAACACAACCCCTATAACAGCTGCTTTTGTGCCACTGTTGGAGAGCGTGTGGGGTGTGAGGCCTCTGGTGGAGGAATAACATACTCGGATGTCCTTTTCTGGCCAGCTCTGGAGCAGGGTAGAGATGTGGCCGCGGTCATGAATAGAGATGAAAAGCCCCCTACAACAAACAGAAAAGCCTATGTTAGCAAATGCCTTAGAACAAAGGTTTTGAATTGACTTTGGGCGCATCTAATAGGCCTCTTGGGAATCCAAAACCGTTATCTAAAGCCCTATTCACATGGGACTAGTATAACCTGGGGGTCTTGTGTGATTTAGAAATTACCCCCCCACACACACACACACATCTGTGTTTCGTGTGGCACATTCACATGGGATAAGCGAAGTCTGTATTTTACTCGTACTTACCGACATCATCCGCCGGATATGACATTGCCACCCTGTACACTATTTTACTCTGCAACCACGTGTTGAACATCTTATATAGTTCTGTGGTCTTAAACAACAAGAACAATGGCTGCTAAGAAGAAAAACAGGCATTGGACATACAAATACACACTCAGTTTAATTGCTGTGTGGTGTGAACCACGTTACCAAAGGCAATTTGATGAGATGGTGCACAATCTGAACCTGTTGAACCTGGATTTGCACCCAGAACGCTGTCAAAACTTTCATTTATATTTCCACCGCAGCCTCTACAAGTGTCAACTGGGAAAGAGGTAGAAAAAAAGGCATGGAGAAAACAAAAAAAAATTGCAAAAAAAAAGAAAAGAAATTTCTGAGATGCTGATTTGCACCGGACTAATATGATCAGATGACCTCTGTGTTTGCTGAAATATGGTAGGTAATTTGTGCAGGAATTTTTGCTTTACAAATTACGGACATGGCCGATTCGTACGGGATTAAGATCCCAGACGAGCTCCACAATTATCACAAATTACTAGACGTCTCCGGGTGATACTAATTCTGTGTGAATATGGCTAGAAGTGTTTAACACTATCATAGGAACATTGTTCAAAGGATTTTCCACTTCTCCTCACAAAAATATTTTCAAATGTTTCGATACTTGATGATTTGAATTAGAAAAAGAACTTGTACGGAAGCTTTACTTCAGAGACAGTATTCTTCTGGGTTTTTCCTTTTTCTTTCTTACGTTTGTAACTTTTCTTTTCAAACAAAAGGAAACTTTGCGGAAAATTTTGGGACCCAGAATGTTAACGCTGAGCCCAGAGCCCAGACTGAGGCCCCTATGCAGGGAATCTGTGTTGAAGCCCTGAGGCCTCTAACCAGCCATTCATTTGTCCCTACAGCCACCCAACCCTCCCGCCTTCCCCTGAGTCCCTTTCTCCATGGCAGATGTGCCCTTTGCTTGAGGAGAATCCCAGGATAAAGGGATAAGCTCCATGCGTGGGGTCCAGCGCCAGCACCCACACAATCCAACAAATCCCCAGAAAGTTTAATCAGTTCATCTGGACACAACGTTTATTGACAGAAATGTTTCATCACTCATCTAAGTCAAGTACAATTTAATTATTTATTTATTTATCTATTTATTTTATTGTCTTTTATTATTTATTTTGAGTGACCTCTTCAGTTTCAACTGACTGCAGGTATCCCCACCCTTATAAACAATACAGTGGCATAACAACGGAAACCAACGATCAGTTTCATATACAAGCTGCCGTGACCATTAACTATTCCCCCCCGCCGCCTTTTTCTTCCCCAATTGTACCTGGCCAATCATCCCGCTCTCCGAGCCATCCTGGTTGCTGCTCCACTCCCTCTGCCGATCCAGGGAGGGCTGCAGACTACAACTTGCCTCCTCCGATACATGTGGAGTTGCCAGCCACTTCTTTTCACCTGACAGTGAGGAGTTTCACCAGGGAGATGGAGCGTGTGGGAGGATCACGCTATTCCCCCCAGTTCCCCCTCCCCCCGGAACAGACGCCCCGACCGACCAGAGGAGGCACTAGTGCAGCGACCAGGATACATACTCACATCCGACTTCCCACCCGCAGACACGGCCAATTGTGTCTGTAGAGATGCCCGGCCAAGCCGGAGGTAACATGAGGATTCGAGCTGGTGATCCCCGTGTTGGTAGGGAATGGAATAACTAGAGTTATGATGGCCATGTGTACGATTCACAGAGGATTGGGAAATAGTTACTTATAGGTGAGTGATGAAACCTTTCTCCCACTAAACGTTGTGTTCAGATGCACTGATTAAACTTTCTGGGATTTCCTTACCTGGGTTACTGAGCATGCATCAAGACAAAACAACAAACCCATCTGGCTGTGGTGTCTAGACATCATCTCCAGGTGTGCCAGTAACAATAAAAAAAAATTTTTTTAAAAAAAGACGTTGATATTTGTAAGAATCTGCTCATAAAGTAAAAACACTGACCTATCCATGATCAGTGCCAGTGGAAAGAAAAGAGGTGAAATGTCAAAGCTGTTGACAGCCTAAACTGACGGTACAGAGTGCTGCTACGTGAAGGGAAAATAGTAGAGAGAACTATAAAGCAAGGCATAAAAGCGCCACGTAAGAATGCTTTGATAACTTCACGATGAGCTACGTTTCACTGGGTTTCCCCCTAAGTCAGGGAAGAGCGCTGTAATTTGACTAACAATATCGCTAGAAATATCTAAAAACTCACTAAATAGAGGCTCAGATAAAACCCAGAAAAGGACAAGCGGCCTAAACCAACAAACACAGTATTTAGAAGAGGAAGCAAAATGCAGAAGTGTTCTTGGGGGAAAGTTTTTTTTTGGGGGGGGGTGTCTGGTTCCGGGGCCCTAAGTAAATGTATCACAAACTTTTTGCAAATAGAGGTCTGTCTCACTTAATATGAGACAGAGATGTTGGTCCACTTTTTTTTTTTTAAAGTGGACCACACACACCACCGTGTGCAGTACTGTACAAATTGAGTTTGCATGTGTCAGTGTATGTACCCTGTATGGCAGCATAGCTGATGGATGATCAGGAAGTATTAAGACCACATGGCTCCAGTTAAAAAATAAGGGAACTCACACATGGCAGCCCATGTTTCCATAGGTTAACACCAAGTGTCCTCATTCGTACATAAATGATCCCAAATGACCCCGGACTTATTACCTTGAAGTAAATATACATAAGAAACTAGTGAAAATGAGATTGGTAATTTAGTGTGAGAGGAAAAAAATGTTGAATGAAGAACAGCAAAACATAGAGAGAAAGAGATGAAGGGAGATATGGGAAGGTAAGGCAAGGGAGAGAACGGCACATTTCCGAAAAGGTCACGTGCCTTGAAACTATCAAGAGCCAAACATGCGTATCCCTGTGCAGAGACCTGGTCAAGTCAAACAAAGGTCACACCAGAGACAACCACTGTCCATCACACTACATTTCTGCAGCAATGAAAACGTTGTGGAGATTAGAGCCATTAATCTCTAACATATCCTCTTACCATTTGACTGTCAAAAATCAAATACACATCTGCAAACAAGAGTGCATGTGTCCTGTTTGAAAAAAAAAGTATACTATTTGCAAAAAGTGTAAATTCAGTATGTTTCCACAGCTGTGGGAGGCTTTGGAGGGTGGGGATATTGCGAGGTGTCTGCGTGCGCGGCTGTTGGTGAAGCCTGCTGTGTGTTTGCCTGCAGCGGACACGAGGCCAAGAGGACCCGAGCTGCTGCCAACTCCACAGTTATAAGAGATTCAGGAAGAAGAAGGGGAGTTAGGGCAGGAGGATCAGCAGGTGACCCCAAAACACCAACTGTTAGAAAACAACTCTTTCCAGACGGATTAAAGCAGACAGCCAGGCAAATGCCAGTTCCTAATCCCCGTTTTCAACACAATTTGACCCTGAATGTTAACGAATTTATTAAAGAGGGATTAACGGTTTCAATGTCTGCTTGCCACCGCTCCTCACCTACTCTAATTCTCCTTTTTTCTCCCTCTCTGTCACGCCCTCTTCTTCCACAGTGCTTTGGAGAGCTGGTCATCTCGTGACCTCTGACCCTGAGAAACAAATCGTGTGGCAGAGCGGGGATAATGGGGGAGGTGCTGGGAAGGCCTGCACTGCCTTCAATTGTGTTACACACACACACACACACACACACACACACACACATAAATATACATGTTATATATACATTTCCAATACACATACAATTGCAAAGGGTTTGTCTCCACTTTATATAGAACAAGTCAAAAATCAAGATGTGTGGGATCCATTATCCTCCTCCTTGGTGTGTTAAGACAATAGTGATCCTTTTCTGAAAAATAAAAACAAGGACCAACAGAAAAAAGAATAAGAAAAAATTTAAAGAGCATACAGAGGCTGTATGTTCAGAGAAGTGTCAGGGAAGATTTGTGTTTCCAGTACACTGACCTTGTAAGGATATTTGTGTGTGTGTGTGTGTGTGTGTGTGTGTGTGTGTGTGTGTGTGTGTGTGTGCCATGTTTTGCTATCCTAATAAATGTCCCCATTAGGATAGAAAAATCAGAAACCACCTAACTTGTGGGGCCACTTTATGGGGCCCCACAAGTAAAAGGGTCTATTTTAGGGTTAGGACTTGGTTTTAGGGTTAAGGTTAGAATTAGGGTTAGGTTAAGGTTAGGGTAAGGGTTAGGGTTAGACATGTAGTTTGCGTGGTTAAGGTTAGGTTTAAGGGCTAGGAAATGAATGTAGTCAATGAGGGGGCCCCGACAAGTACAGATTTACGTGTGTGTGTGTGTGTATGCGTGTGTATGTGTGTGTGTGTGTGTATGTTTGTTTTTGAGTTTGAGTTCTGATACTGACATAAAAACAACAGACAGCGGTAGCCTAATGTGCTATTTGAGAGCAGGCCAAAGTGGAGTTAAGCTGCCTTCTACAGCTCCTCCCCAGAGACGGTGGTTGAGAGCAGAGAGGTCAAAGAAAACAACCTGACAGCTTGACACAGCACCACTGCTGACCAACAGCCCAACATAAAACACACCCCGGGGACTTTGGAAGGCCACAGATGTGGGCAGAGGCAAAGCTGCTGTCCATAGCGTGACCCCAAAACACACTCTGAACCCCATAGAGAGGATGCCCCTGATCGTTGACCCATGCTCTCAACAAACATGACCAGCAGGGAATGAGCAGCCACTCACACAGAACACATCCTCCATGATGCCAACCCGAAACCTAACCTCTTACTGCACTGGACACTGTCTGTAAGCCGCCGCATAAGGTCCATCTGACAGCACTGACACACTGAGGGGGACTGTGAAATGGCCTTCATAGTCCCATTCACACACTACAAAATCTCTCCACTAATTAGGCACCAAAGCTGCCAACTCTTACCGTATTTCAAGGTTAACCTGGGTCCCTAAGAAGAACGATGAGATGGGATTTTACCAGTGCCTTTCTAAATACCTTTACGAGGGTGTAACTGGACTTAGAGCTAGCCAGAATCCCGCAGTGGGAATCTGGGACAGAGGAAGAAGTTGACAAAATAGGGTTAGTACTCCTGTCTGGGCCCCTGACTGAGGCATGGCAAGACGAGCTGGAGTTGGTCCCCGGGTGCTGCACGGCGGCTGCCCACTGCTCCTAGCTACACAGTTAGGACGGGTTAAATGCAGGGGAAGAATGTCCCCCTGGGGATCAATAAAGTAATA
This sequence comes from Lampris incognitus, assembly GCF_029633865.1. NCBI lineage: Eukaryota > Metazoa > Chordata > Actinopteri > Lampriformes > Lampridae > Lampris > Lampris incognitus. The sequence goes on along the minus strand of NC_079219.1, from coordinate 22,147,638 downwards.
AAATAAAATAAAAATAAAATAAATGTTGAATAATGTGTGTGCAAATGGGGCAGCCATCCATTTCACCTTATGTGCCAATCTTTCCCACTTTGATAAACCCAGTGCTTGAAATTCATTAAAACATTCTGAAATGTTAGAAGTTATAGGTGCTGTTCAAAAGCCCATAACCCAAACAGTGGGTTTCATAAAATATCTGAGACTCTTTCTTAATCCTTTATTTAAGTGTACACAAAGAAAAAAAAATCACCTATTACAAAAAGGAAAGGAGAAACAGGCAAGCTAGTATGCTTTTTTCTTCCCCTCTTTTTTCCCCAATTGTACTTGGCCAATTACCTCACTCGTCCGAGCTGTCCCGGTCACTGCTCTACCCCCTCTGCCGATCCGGGGAGGGCTGCAGACTACCACATGCCTCCTCTGATACATGTGGAGTCACCAGCCGCTTCTTTTCACCCAACAAGGAGGAGTTTCACCAGGGGGACGTAGCGTGTGGGAGGATCACGCTATTCCCCCCAGTTCCCCCTCCCTCCCGAACAGGTGCTCCGACTGACCAGAGGAGGCACTAGTGCAGTGACCAGGACACATACCCACATCCGGCTTCCCACCCACAGACATGGCCAATTGTGTCTAGACACCCGACCAAGCCGGCAGTAACACGGGGATTCGAACCGCCAATCCCCGTGTTGGTTGGCAATGGAATACACCGCCATGCTACCCAGACGCCCTGGTAAGCTAGTATTTGATATGAATTTATCTGCTGCTCTGAACAGGAGTCCAATTCCTTGTGTGCATAGTCACACTTGGCCAATAAATGGGATTCTGATTCTGATTAAGTTAACTTAATGAATAGGTCAAAGTAGAATTTTCAAGTGAACCTTAAAACCAAGTTTCGACGGATTACTTGATTTTGAATTTGGCAACTTGCTGCTGAGGTTTAACATCCACAGTGTTCTTTTAATGGGACAATGTTACACAGAGAACAGAAATAGGTGTGTAAGCTTACCTGGTGCAGCCATCCCCTTGCATGAGCTGTCATTATATCCAGCTGTTGTTATTCATTTATCTGAAATGTGCTTGTCATTGCTGAAATAGTGTACCTTCAGGATTTATGTAATAACAATGGTTATGCAAGCCATGCAAAGTCATGTGTCTTTCAGATGGAGCTATGACAGTAACTGTACACCGAGGGCCTATTAGAGAGCCGGGTACACATATTTACTTCCCCGACTGATGTAATCTGGTGCTAAAAGAACTGCAGCCTGCAGCTTGTATGTGTTTCTCTAGTTTTAACCTGCACATTTACTGAAACAGGAACGGCATGTGTGCTCTATACCTGTATGTGTGTGTGTGTGTGTGTGTGTGTGTGTGTGTGTGTGTGTGTGTGTGTGTGTGTGTGTGTGTGTGTGTGTGTGAACCTTTGCACAGAATTATCTAGAGAGTATGCCTTACGTTTTAATTGGGAACGAATGTGTCACAGCAAAAGCACCCATCAAACGGTGCAGACCTCTGGCACTGTGGTGTGACGCCCAAAGCATAGACAAAAGCAGAATGATGTCCAAGATAAAGGTAATATCCAGGTGGCCTTGGACAGGGAAAACACATTTATTCAGTGGCATACTTCAGTATATTCCCTTGTCAAGATCCATGGCTTTTAATAACAGGTTAAAATGGGAACATTATGCCAACATTAACACATTGGATCTCACAACAGCAGACCAGCTGCTGGGATATATGAAATATCATTTCATTAAAGCATGAGCGCTCGATTGGCCTTTGGAGAAACAAAAACATTTGAGTCTCCAAAAACAAGAGGCTAAGTTTCATGCATTTCTTTATACTCACTTCCTTCCACTTACACAACTTGTTTTTAGAGTAGTCACAAACATACAAAGCAGTGAAAAACAGATTTTTGAATTTCTTCTTAGAAATGGACTCTTTGTGTAGGCCACCAAGATTTTAATGTTCTCCGACCCAGGAGTCAAAATTGGAAAACTTTATCTTGTGCTTGGACGCAGGCTAATGAATAAATCCTGGTGCTCTTGTGATGTGGGGCCTCCCACCATAGCTTCTTTGCTTTAAAAACGTACTAAACAGCCTCCATCTGCTTTAAGTAAGCATTTGGTTTAATTCACTTACAGATACAAATTGCCTCAAGTGTGTCCAACCCCTCAACATCAGTCAAAAACCCTAAATGCCACGCAGAGCCGTTTCAGAATGAACCATGTGTCTTCTACCGTTTCCACCGGTTCTTGTGCGTTCTGAGTATTTCACTGTATCACCACTGCAAAATGTCACCTTTTTTCTCAACAGAAAACAACTCTTAAACTAGGTTTCCTGACAGACTGTGCAGGAACTAATAGCGCTACAGAGAAGGGATTTAGGCACAGGCAAAAATACCTCAGCTTCTCACTCACTCCTTCCAAACACAACACACAGTGTTGCAGAGGAGCCATGTGACCTCTCTGTAGCCATGGTTGGATTATGCAGCACCCCTAAACAATCTGAACAAATTTCTTGCAAGGCAAACCAGGCATCTCCTCTCTGGCCAACAAATGAGGCTAAACAGTCTCTCGTGGACTAAATGTAGGTTTTGGGTCTGTGCCTTGATTTGTGTTGAATACTAATAGCCCGTTTGCTTCTATCAATAGAATGGAAAGATGTCAGTATGGGGTCCTGCCGGGGGTGAATACACATGCTGACCAGGCTGTCTGTGGTTCATTTGGTCAGGGCAATGGGGACATCTGAGGACCACTGCAGTATCAAGTGAGGAGGTGCAGGCCGACTCTGATTCTGATTCTCCAAGAGTGGAGTGGTAGTGTATAGAAATAAGGAGAAAGGGGATAAGGAAGAGAAGGCATACAAATGATCATGTAAACATGCACACACAGACAGACACACAGAAAAACGTACACACACACACCACAGTCGCACGGAAAAAAACACAGACACACACACACACGCACACACAGACACACACACACACACACACACACACACACACACACACACACACACGCACACACACAATATACACGCTCAAGGTAGCAGTTTAATTTCTAGAGCTGGGTCTGGAGCCTGACCACAGGCAATGGAAAAGGATAGGCAGCATGGTAATTAAGCTACATATGCTAGCTGTTTGAACTTTCTGTCCAGGAGGTTCCTTCGCTGTGTGGTACTTAATGCATTTAGCACTAATAGCCTCCACAGAGGACAGTTAAGCACACCCTCTCTGTGAACAAGGTTATCCTATAAACGAAGACAATAGACTTTGCCAGCGGTGAAATGCACGCCATTCAACTATATGTTTTACAACAACATTTATCTGTTTTTGCACTCTCCCTGTCAATTAAATAGGGGTGGCAGAAAATGGGCAGGGGAAAAAAAGCAAGTGTTTTATGACGTAAGATGGACCCACGGGCTTGCTTATACCGCTCATTACTTTTGAGCCACACCGGGGATAGAGAAGGAACTGAGGGAACTCATAACACCGTAGCTGTCGGCAATGACATAAAGAATAACCAACTCCTGTAACAGCACATAAAGCAGCTAAGTTGTTGACTTAACCAATATCAGCATATGGTGTAGAGGTTATTAGAGTCGAAGAGAGGCAGGGCCCTGGCAGGGCCCATCAGTAGCCCAGCCAGGGCCTGTGCTGACACACACGCCACTTGCCCAGTTTAAAAATAACTAATTACAACGGAACGGAGCTGCATCAAAGAGGCTAAAAATGCAGCAGAACTCTGCGAGTTGGAAGAGAGCGCTCTTTAAAAAAAAAAAAGGAAGGCGAAATGAAGAATGGAGACAAGGACGGGACCTGAATAGTTGAAGAATAATTCAGATTCAGCCGGATGAACAAAGATCTGCTCAAGAGCCACCACGTCTCCTGTCTCCGTCTCTTTACCATCTCATATGTAAACGTGAACCCTCGGTTTCCTGGTTATGCATTATCAAAACAGGGCGCTTGTGTAGAATGTGTAAGGGAAATATTCCTATCTGTGCATTTTCCTAAACTTGAATAGAATTCTCCATCTCTCTCACTGTCACTTATCTGCCCGTCTGTCTCTCTTCTCTGTATGTCTCTATGTCTCTCTTTCTCCTTTGCCTTTCTGTCTGTCTGTATGCCTTTCTGTCTGCCCATCTCTCTTCTTCCCTTTGTCTGTCTGTCTGTGTCTGTTTTTCATTCTGTCAGTCAAGTCTGTCTCTCATCTACCCCCACCCCCACCTCGCCTCTTCTCCATGCGATTGTGGAGTCAACAGAGACAGCTCACTCCTCTTGTTTCACCCTTCATGGCACACTCAGAGAATTTGATTGATTTCCATCCCATGACAAATGGTCAGCACACTGCCTGTTAACACCCCACCCCCCCTTCAATACAACCAGCAGTGAGAGACAATGTCTGCGTTCCCCTTGGAAAATAATAACCCCCACCCCTGATTAAAGTTGGGCTTGCTGCACGGAGGCGGTGCTTCCACAGGTCAACAAATCTTCCCTCTTCAAATCTTCCAAATCTGGCAAAGGGGGACGAGGAACCCTATAAAGCCAAAACAAACACAGCTTTGACCATTTGAAAGGCCTTTCATCATGTTGGGTGACAAACTATAGAAAAACTTGAAAAAGGATGTGGAATTTTGCCTCTGGGCCAACCTGCAGGTGAAGAAAACAGCAACCAGACAATGTAAGGTTCTGTAATTTCAACCTCTGTCATCTTTTGTTTTACTCTGACTGGAAGAGACCTAGTCAGGGATCCAGACAACTGCTGTGGATGCCCAGTTCCTCTCAGCCAGCCTTACATAACTTAGTAGGAAGAAACATTAGGTAAAGCCCTCTTCCAGAAGAAGTCCTGCTAAGGGAATCAGTTGCAGACCTGCAGAATCCAGCTAGCTATTAGAGGTTGCAGCCAGATATAAGTAGATTTTCCATTTATTTAACACACACACACACACACACACACACACACACACACACACACACACACACACACACACACACACACACACACACACACACACACACACAATTTGGGGTGTGCTAATGACGTTTATTGTGGGTTACAACCTCTTATATTGAAAAGCCATTGGAGTTGCTGATTTACTCCACCAGATGCTGTGTAGAGACCCGTTGCAGTGTGTTAGCAACAGTTGTCAAGATTGGAGACAGAACATTTTACCCTTTAAGTTTCAAATGGGTCCACAGTTCAGGGGGGAACGATGCAATGCGATTTGACAGTAGGTGACAGGCCAAAAATATTTATGTGCCATCACTGAAGAAGCACACAAAAGCAGCACTCTGACATCACAAAGCAATTTGTGCCTTTCAGTGTATATTTAGATCCTTTTATAATTTGGGATATCAGTGAGTTCTTGCTTGTTAATGCTTGAGGTGAACAAGGGCCCGGCCATCAACCCCTATCCCAGCCTGCGTCTCTCTCAGTAGGTGCTGACAGAGGAGCCGGAGGACTGAGCAGGAGTTTTTATGAGAAACGGCTGCAATGTAGAAACGTTGCACCTACATTATTTCAGTACCTGTAATACGATACCTCAGGCACGCCAATGTCATGTGAGACGCTCAGACACTTGAGACACTTCTGTTTGCTTTTGTTTCTCCCAGCTAGCATGACGTCAATTTGCATGGTAATATTATTTACAGTATGTATGCAAAGATACAAAGATGTTGGTGTTTATCTCAGTCTGCATCAAGTTAAATTGCATGATGTTGTTTACAGTATGCACACAAGGATACAGAGATATCATAATGTATACACAGCTTATCTTAAATATTGCCTTAACCATGATAGAAACAAAATGTAAACATGCATAGACACACACACGTGTGCGCATGACTGCTATTTAGGCCTAGAATTATTGTAATTGCTGCTTTTGAGCAATCCTATCATTCACCACAGTGAATGAATGTGCAATGAATGTGTGGCTCCACTTTTAGTCTTAAGGTACCATACTTCAACTCCCTAACAAGGAAATTGGGCCTACAGCTCTCCCTAATGTAAGAATGAGGCCCAAATCAAAGCGACTGCCCGGGGTTTGGGGTGGGAGGTTGTGTCTGACGTAAGAAAATTGGATCAAAGAAGGCCATGGAAGGAGGTCATCCTGGGCCATTTCCTTACCAGCAGAGGTCAGAGCGATTGCTGATTAGTAACTCAAACATTGCCACTACCATTTACATCTACTTAACACCCGCTGACCAGTCTGAGTAAAGACCACATCAGATAACGTTTGGAGAATGATTACTCCAGTAACTGTTACTCTTGCACAAATCTTTTTTTTATTTTTTTAAAACTTTCTCCCTTCTTCTCCCCAATTGTATCCGCCTAATTACCCCACTCTTCCGGGCCGTTCTGGTCGCTGCTCCACCCCCTCTGCCGATCCGGGGAGGGCTGCAGACTACCACATGCCTCCTTCGATACATGTGGAGTCGCCAGCCGCTTCTTTTCACCTGACAGTGAGGAGTTTCACCAGGGGGATGTAGCGCGTGGGAGGATCAGGTTATTCCCCCCAGTTCTCCCTCCCCCCTAAACAGGTGCCGCAACCGACCAGAGGAGGCACTAGTGTAGCAACCAGGACATATACCCACATCTGGCTTCCCACCTGCAGACACGGCCAATTGTGTGTGTAGGAACGCCGAGCCGAAGCCGAAGGTAACACGTGGATTCGAACCGGCGATCCCCGTGTTGGTAGGCAACAGAATAGACTATTATGCTACCCGGACATCTGCACTAATCTCGTTTTAATGTTTTTTTTTTCCTTAATATACTTCATTGTTAAGTTTAAACACGTTCACAAAATCAAAATGTTTTCCTTAGAAACTGACACAAACTGAAATATGATTACTGGATGCTTTGCAATATGTAATATGATTATTGGAGTCATAACAATGAAATAAGACCATTGAATTAAGAGGCGTGTAGTCTGTCAAAATGTATTCCAAATTAAGCACTCGTGCTTTTTTTTTTTTTGACAACGCACAGGATAAACTTAACATGCCTGCCAAAGACTTTTTTGTGTCACTCACACTGGGAATTATAAATTCACAATTTCTGCACACAAGCATTTGACTCATCTAAAATATAGAAATAACTTGGGAGCCGTCTGATTTTACGATGCCAATGAAAGAAAGCCTTAGCCCCTCAACCAATGCCATATGAGTCAACCGTTGTGTGTTTTGTTCACAATGCAGTGTTCTATTCATGAACAGAACAAAGAGGAGGAGGAAGATCAAAAGTGTATATAAAAATAAATAAATACATTTTAAAAAGTAAAAAAAAGTAAAAAAGCAAAAAGTAAAGGTAAGATAAAGTATATAAAGAGTACATATAGAATATACAAAGAGTATATAAAGCCCACATATGCAAGGATGATGCAACATATTTTTTTTCCATCACCACCCTAAACAAAGCCAATGGCCAACTTCAATGGACGCATGCACTTAAATCAATTACATCTCCCAGCTTATTAGTCTTGCCTTTTTTTCTTTTTTTTTTTACTATGTATCCTTATAGGTTTATAATTCCACTCTGGCCCTCAGTCAGAGGCACTAAGTTATTCCCTTTTATCGCTTAAATCTGTTTTCTCATAATTTAAAGCACCATGTGAAATGAGATCAATTTAAAAAAAATTCAGCTGGTTTTTTTTGTTTTTGTTTTCGTTTTTTTACTGTTTTCTCATCCAGGCACTCATTGCAGTGATGTTACCAGGAATAAACAAAACAGTCTAAAAAGCATCTCGGGGGAACCTAAGGGCAGGTCGTGGAGGGTTAGCTCGGATAGCGTACATTCTGACACTGTGTAAAGATTTTCCAGCAGCATTCACTAAGCAAGGAACCAAAATAGCAAAGTATGGGCAGATGCATAACAAATTTTACAAGCTCTCATCAAACTAAAAGCTGGCATTGTTAATCCATTCTTAATGCTCATAAAACAGCACTTTATTCACTGTCCCAGCACACAGTGCTCTGCTCTGGCTGTCTTTACTGGAACTCAGACTTGAGCCCTAATTAAAGTCTATAGGACTTATTCTGGTGAGGTCAGGGAGATAATCTTTTCATAAAAACTTTAGGGTGAGCTCCCACAGCAAAGATTCCAGCTTATCACTTATTACTTTCCCTACAACATACATGCAACAATATGACGTCTATGAACATTTACTTAGCCAGTTCAGGGAATTATGACACCTTTAAATTGATTAAAAAAGTAGTTCAGAGGGGCATCTGGATGGCGTAGCGGTCTATTCCATTCCCTACCAACACAGGAATCGCCCCCACATGCTACATCCCCCTGTTGAAACTCCTCACTATCAGGTGAAAAGAAGCGACTGGCGACTCCACATGTATCAGAGGAGGCATGTGGTAGTCTGCAGCCCTCCCCAGCTTGGCAGAGGGGGTGGAGCAGTAATCGGGACGGCTCTGAAGAGTGGGGTAATCGGGCGGATACAATTCGGAGGAAAAAAATCAACAACAAAAAAGGCAGTTCAGCATTTGAGCGATATCTTTCACATGCAGTATTCCCAAATATAACAGTCATACCATTCAAAGAAATGTGGCCTGTTCAGATATGTGCATAACTGTTCCCCAGGGCTACCATGCATAATCTATTGACTTAGCTCTTATCACCGGCATTAGGCTAGATTGACCAGTGCTAATCTGTCACTTGGCTCAACAGGATGTGAGGGCCATGGGTCAGGCATGAATGGATTTCTGCTGTTTATTTAGACAGGCTGTAGACTGTGATGCTTGCAAATGATCTTATCTAGTTTCTTTATTTGTCTAAATCTCCATGAATAAGTAAACCGAATGCTTCCTAAAAAACCCTTCGTTGTTAAGCTGTTTTATAAGCCATTGTACATAAACTCGGGGCATGTGAAATAACATCAGTTAATGTGGTCTGCAAGGCGTCACTGTGGAGCCTCCACACTCCTGTGGTGTCTCACATGAAGCCCAGAGTGCCACACCTGGAAAAAACAGGCAGTGTAGTAAATCATATGGGCAGTTGGAATTAGTCACCACGGTCTGTCGAAGTCCATTATCTTCACTGAACAACACACAGTTTTTGAACACAGTACAAAACAAAAACTTCATCAGGCCCTGCATCGCTCCTCCCAGAACTGAATATGGTCTTCTTCTGGTGTCTAAATAGTAAATTCTCAAGAGACAAAACATGTAGAAGTATTTAAAACACATTTGGTCTTTTTTGCCATTTGTACTGAGGGCTCTTATTTTACAATATGTTCAATATTTGCCTTAGTCTGTCAAACATATGACATGAGTTGTAACAGAAAAGAAAAAGGGAGTGCCAGAGATTGTAGACAACATTGTGCCAAGTAAGGTTGGAAAGTGACAGGGGAAATTCTTGTTTGAGAGTTTCCATTAATTCCATGGGAAACAAAACTGGATTCAACAAACAGCCAAAGTTCTTTCCTTGCATGGTAGCTGTTTGTGTGGTTGCATGTGTGTTTGTAAGCATGCATGCTTATATAAGTGCATGTACTACATTTAAACTGCACACACACAGACACACACACACACACACACACACACACGGAACAAATACTGGCCATTGACTTGAAAAGGCTCCACTGGGTAGAGCAGCACTGGCAAGAAAGACACCATCAACATCTTTCCTGGCCTCCAATCAAACTGCACACACTTCACAACTATAGCAGGTGTCCTAAAAAAATGCTATAATATTATTTCAATTTGCTGTCTCTTCGTTGTTTTATTAGGCTTCTGGCACGCTTACTGTGCTAGAGGTAGCTGACATTTGCCGTCGTGAGGTATTCCACAAGGCATTGTATTCAACTCATCAACATCTTGCACTGTTACAGTTCCTAAAATTCAGAGATAGGAAGAGGAACAGCTACATCAGCGCCAGCTGTGGCTAGTAATGTAGAAAAAGCTTTTGCAGCATTTGTAAAGCAGCAAATGGTTGTCCTTGGGCACAGGCTGATGTATGGTACTTGACTTTAAAAAAATGTTTCTCATGGGAACCATAAGACTCTTTCCAGAATTTGTTCCCCCGGCTCCGATACACCTGTTAGACATAGAGGGTTGCTTGTAAATCCATAATAACCACAAGAAAGGATGTGACCTTTTGGGCAACATCTGTGACAGCTGCTACATGTGTTGCATATTTGCGTCTGAGGTGTTTGGAAACCTTTCAAATTTGGTGTAAAAGTAACTGGATTCATTCCAATTAACTTGTGAAACTGGATATGATGACTCTCAACAAATAGTTTACAGTAGGTAAAAAACTCTGGCAGAAGCTATGATTTGACAAACAGAGATCTCTGGTTTTATGTATTTATAATAAGATAGCTTTACCATTTCTAACCCAGCCACTGAGGATGCACAAGCCAGTGCATTCTTAGTGCCGGCCCAAGCCCAGAAAAATGGGGAGGGTTGCGTCAGGAAGGGCATCCGGCATAAAATCTTTGCCAAATCAAATATGCGGATCTTAAGTCAGTTTTCCATACTGGATCAGTCGAGACCCAGTGTAGCAGGCCAGATTAACCCCCTGCCAAACTATATCCCGGATATAGTCTGGCCTAGCCTAAAATATACCCTGGGGTATAAAATAGTCTAGGCTGGTTTATGGTTTATACCCCAGGGTATATTTTAGGCTAGGCCAGACTATACCTCTCTAGTCCAGATTATCCCCCCCCCCCCCCGGGTTATGTGCAACTCAATGTTCTGAAGTCATTTTGCTCTTGACATGCAGTAATTTCAGCAAGCATGGTGAGTAGACATCGCTGTCTCTCTTTCTCTCAATCACTTATCGATCAAACTATGTTAATGCATACAAATGTCCTTCAGACTGGTAGATCAAGGTTAGGGAGGTTCCTGGTGAACATATATGTGTTAAAAGGCAAGTGTTTGCTGTCATTTTTGATGTTTAAGTTAAAATATTTATTAGCTTAGCTAAAAGGGCTAAAAACAGTTGCTAATTAGCCAAAAGCTAATAGGCTAGGAAGGTGATAGGGATTTGAAAGTTTACATGTATGTAGTACACCTTCACACTGACTTCAATACAAAGCTCCAACACTACCTGAACCAGAACGTTAATGACTATATGACTGCCTCTGCAATATCACAGGATGGAGTATGGGCGACTGATACCGAGGTCATGACCACAGCCAGTTTGTTGGAATGTGACGTTGCAGTTTAAACCAAGGTTGGCGAGGCAATGCAGTGGCTAACATATCCTGCCAGCTTTAGTTTCCAGAGCTTGACAGATCATGGATTTTATCTTGAGAATGTGTTAGAGCACTTCAATGTTGTAACCAGTGTTTAGATATATGTTTTCTTAGCTCATTATTCACCGAAGTCTGCACTTGATTAGTTTGCAAAGCAACCTTATGTTTGGATGCATTGTACTGGCTCAGGGAGCATGGAAGAGACACGTGGATGATGTTGGAACACTTGGTTCGGAAGCAGGGGCAACCCTCTGGTGGGTCCTCGTTGACGCCGGAGGGTGGTGCAATCAGGTTAGTTTCAGACTGTTTGAATGCTTGTTAGCATTTGGTGGAGTTCAGCGTTCAGAGAACTTAGCACTGTGGTTATGTCAAGCAGTCTAGATTGGTTCAGAGCTCTGAAAGCTTGTAGTTATTTGAGTTCAGAGTTCTTCATGCTAAGAAGATGGTTTCTTCCTCAGCGTACAACTAACAGTCACAGACTTTCAAGTTGCAAGAAGTTTTGCAGCAGAGTATTTGCAGGGTACAGACAAGAAACTGCATGTACCCGGTCCAAACATAGGTTACAATGGCAAGAGCATAAGAGAGAGAACAAAGGGGCTCTGGCACCCTTTATTCATTAGTATTATTCACTAATATAGCCTTTTTATTGTAGGGGGTATAATCTGGCCTAGGAGGGTATGAAATAGCCTAGCCTACATAATACCCCAGGGTATAAACTGGACTAGCCCAGAATATACCCGGGGTATAAAACAGGCTAGCCCACTTTAACCCCGAGTATAGTCTGACCCGGGGGTATAACTTGGGCTGTTACACCGGTTTACCAACGACTGCCACAGGTACTGTTGGCCAGCAGGACGCCAGTGGAAACTATGCTACTGTTGAACAAAGGAGAAGGAGAGGGGGAAGGCATGTCCAGGGCAGTGAGAGAGGAGGAAGGGTAGGAGTGTGGAAGTGAGAGTCGGAACCTTGAATGTTGGCACTATGACTGGTAAAGGGAGAGAGCTGGCTGATATGATGGACAGAAGAAAGTTAGGTATACTGTGTGTGCAAGAGACCAGGTGGAAGGGGAGTAAGGCCAGGAGCATCAGAGGTGGGTTCAAACTCTTCTACCATGGTGCGAATGGAGGGAGAAATTGGGTATGGGGTGATTCTGAAGGAAGAGTAAGTCAAGAGTGTGCTGGAGGTGAAGAGAGTGTCAGACAGAGTGATGAGTATGAAGTTGGAAATCAAAGGTGCATTGATGAATGTTATCAGCGCATATGCCTCGCAAGTTGGGTGAGATGGAAGAGAAAGAATAATTCTGGAGTGAGTTGGATGAAGTGGTGGAGAGTGTACCCAAGGGGAGAGAGTGGTGATTGGAGCGGACTTCAATGGGCATGTTGGTGAAGGAAACAGAGGTAATGAGGAAGTGATGGGAAGGTGTCAAGGAGAGAAATGTGGAAGGACAAATGGTGGTGGATTTTGCAAAAAGATGGAAATGGCTGTGGTGAATACATATTTCAAGAAGAGGGAGGAACACGGTGATGTATAAGAGTGGAGGAACATGCACACAGGTGGACTATATCTTTTGTAGAAGGTGTGATCTGAAAGGGGATTGGAGACTGCAAGGTGGTGACAGGGGAGACTGTAGCTAGGCAGCATCGGAAGGTGGTATGTAGGATGACTTTGGAGACCAAGAAGAGGAAGAGAGTGAAGGCAGAGCCAAGGATCAAATGGTGGAAGTTGAAAAAGGAAGACTGTTGTGTGGAGTTCAGGGAGGAGTTAAAACAGGCAATGGGTGGTAGTGAAGAGTTACCAGATGGCCAGGCAAGCAGTGCAGAAATAGTGAGGGAGATAGCTAGGAAGGTACTTGATGTGTGATCATCAAGACAGAGCAAGGAAGACAAGGAGACTTGGTGGTGGAATGAGGAAAGTATAGCAAAGTATACAGAGGAAGAGGTTGGCAAAGAATAAGTGGGATAGGCAGAGATGAAGAAAGTAGACAGGAGTACAAGGAGATGCAGTATAAAGCAAAGAGAGAGGTGGCAAAGGAAAAGCATACGGTTGACACGATCACTGGCCAGAGGATCAGCAGCCAACAGGTGTGACATTTCCCTATTGGCCTGCAATCAGCCAGTATGAGTGGCACCTGCGTACTGGTTGGTCTGTGATTAGGTGCATCTGTGCTGGGGACTATTCGACTGGGTGCTTTGCAGACATACGGTGTCGAGTCTTGGAAAAGCTTCACGTTGGTCTGCGGAAGCCCGTGTCTCCTGAACCCTCATCTGCCTCCTCTGTGTGAGTGTTTTGCTGAGTTTTTGTATATTATGTTTATTCATTTTTTTAGTTGGCTTTATTGCCTACCCTGTTTGGCAGTGTTTTTTTTTTCTTTGCCATTGTGTTTTTGCTGCAGCCCAGTAAAGTGACTTCATACTTTACGAATTACCTCTGCCTCTTCTCTGCAATTGGGTCCAAACACACCGCGTTACAATGGTGAGATGTATGACAGGTTAGACACTAAGGAAGGAGAAAAGGACTTGTACCACTTGGCTAGATGGAGGGACCATGCTGGGAAGGATGTGCAGCAGGTAAGGGCGATGAAGGATAGAGATGAAAATGTACTGACAAGTGAGGAGAGTGCGAGAAGTGGAAGGAGTACTTCGACGGGCTGATGAATGAAGAAAAAGAGAGAGAAGGTCGGATGATGGGACAGTGAATCAGGAAGTGTGGTGGATTAGCAAGGAGGAAGTGAGGGCAGCTATGAAGAGGATGAAGAGTGGAAAGGCAGCTGGTCCGAATGCCATAATGTGGAGGTATTGAGATGTTTAGGAGATGTCAGTGGAGTTTTTAACTAGATTGTGTTAAACAATGTTAAAGTGAGAGGATGCCTGAGGAGGGGATAAGTATACTGGTAACGATTTTCAAGAATAAGGGAAATGTGCAGAACTGTAGCAACTACAGAGGTATAAAGTTGATCAGCCAAAGCATGAACATATGCGAAAGAGTAATAGAAGCTAGGTTAAGAGAAGAGGTGACAATCAGCGAGCAGCAGTATGGTTTCATGGCACGAAAGAGCACTACAGATGCGATGTTTGCTTTGAAAATGTTGCTTGAAGTACAGTGAAGGTCAGAAGGAGTTACACTGCGTCTTTGTGGTTTTATAGAAAGCATGTGACAGGGTGCCGAGAGAGATGTGGTATTGTATGAGGAAGTCTGGAGTTGCGGAGAAGTATGTAGGAGTGGTGCACGATATGTATGAGGGAAGTGTGACAGTGGTGAGGTGTGAAGTTGGAAAGACATGGGTTCAAGGTGGAGGTGGGATTACATCAAGGATTGGCTCTGAGCCCTTTCTTGTTTGCAATGGTGATGGACAGGTTGACGGACGAGATCAGGCAGGAGTCTCCGTGGACTGTTTGTAGATGACATTGTGATCTGTAGCGAGAGTAGGGTGCAGGTAGAGGAGAGCCTGGAGAGGTTGAGGTATGCACCGGGGAGAGGAATGAAAGTCAGGAGCAAGACGGACTACATATGCGTAAATGAGGGAGGACAGAAGAACGGTCAGGATGCAAGGAGTAGAGGTGACAAAGGCGTATGAGTTTCAATACTTGGGGTCAACTGTACAAAGTAACGGGGAGTGCAGGAGAAAGGTGAAGAAGAGTGCAGGTAGGATGGAGTGGGTGGAGAAGAGTATCAGGAGTGATTTGCGACAGAAGGGTACCAGCAAGAGTTAAAGGGAAGATTTGCAAAATGGTTGAGACCAGCTATGTTATATGGTCTGGAGACAGTGGCACTGATGAAAAACAGGAGGTGGAACTGGAGGTGGCAGAGTTGAAGATGCTAAAATTTTCATTGGGACTGACGAAGGACAGAATTAGGAAGGAGTATATTAGACAGCTCAGATTAGACGGTTTGGAGACAAATCAAGAGAGACAAGGTTTGGACATGTGTGGAGGAGAGATGCTGGGTATATTGGGGGAAGAATGCCGAATATGGAGCTGCCAGTGAAGAGGAAAAGAGGAGGAGGAGGAGGAGGAGGAGGTTTATGGATGTGAAACGAGGTTTATGGACGCAGACAGGACAGAGGCAGGACTGCTTGGGGAACGGGCATCCGAGGCAGCCGGGCCGCTTGGGGAACAGACATCCCAGGCGGCCGCACCGCTCGGGGAACAGACATCCCAGGCGGCCGCACCACTCGGGGAACAGGCATCCCAGGCGGCCGGACTGGGAAACACTTTGCGTTTGAGGGGAAGCAGCAGGGTTGGAATGACGAACCCTCGCAAAGTGGTTTAACTTGCTGCAACGTGAACATGTCTGTCCTTTGGCCGGGCAGGTGGGGCTACGGGTGGGGTGATTTGAAGAGCCGCAATTACTACATACCGTGCGTGTTGGCGCTCTCTGGCGCCCAGCAAAATTCACCTCTGCGTTGCTCACCTCGGGTTCGGGTGGAGTCGAGGCGGGCTGTACAGTCTGTGTTGCCAGCATGGATAGTGGGGAACATGCTAATTGAGATGCTTATCCAGCTGCAGACTCCACCTGGAATGCTATTTCCACTGCCTTCGACAGAGTCAAATCATCAGGGGACATGAGCAGTTTCTCTCTGACTTTATGGTTATTGGTGTGTTCTGCCAGCTGGTCCCTTATTAGTTCATCTTCCAGAGCCCCGAATTTACAGAAGCTAGCCAGACCCCTCAAGTCAGCTATGTAGTGATGTACTGACTCACCCGCGCGCTGCTGGCGCTGACGGAAAACAATGCGCTGGAGTATGACGCTCTGTGGAGCGGCAAAATGTCCAGCGAGCTTAGCAACACAAGCCGCGTATGTAGGAGTGGATCCGAGCATCCTAAAGATCCGCTGACCCTCGCTGCCCAAGCTGTGTATCAGCAGGGCTCTGCCGTGAGTCTTCCGCGTCCACCAAACCTGCAGCCGCAATGAATGTCTCGAACGATTCATGCCAGCAAGTCCAAGGAACCAGTGGTTCGCCGGGTAGAGCCAGGAAGGGAGAGAGAGGCATGAGTGAAAACTCCATCTTCGTCGCCAATGTTGTGTCCAGCAAAACTCAGACCACGACTTTGAATCAAACTGTGTTTATTGCTGCCACAGTAAACGTTATATCCACGTACAGTATAGTATCAACCACGCCTTGTGTTACTGCCGTAAACCGACTGCCGTAAACCGGCTGTAGTAAAACTTAAAGCTGCAGTGTCCTAGACTACAGTCACACTGTTGTGACTTATACACAACAGGCTCGGGAACAGACTGGTCATCGGCCAAGGTGGCCAACGGCTCGGGAACAGACTGGTCGTCGTCAAAGGCGGCTGACAGCTCGGAAACAGACTGGATGTCAGCAGGAACCGGCCAACCACTCTGGAACAGGAAGGGTCTCTGCAGCATGATGCTGGGCCGCTGACACTCTGGGACGCTGAGATGTTGGAAAAACATGGGAGGCCGAGATGCCAGGCTTGGGAGGATCAGGGAATGGGTCACTAAAGTACTGCCACCTGAAAAAGGCTGTTTCCCGGGTAAACTCATGGTCCCTCTTCCAGATGGCAGTGAGGCGCTTAAGGAAGCCCGGCTCCTCGTTCAGGAAGGTGTCTCTCGACACATCAAAATCCTCCGAGTAAATCTGCCAGCCGAGAAGCAGTCACTACGGTCAGACCCGGTGGGGTGAGCTGGGTCAAGAGCTGCTGCAATTGACCAGCAAGTATACTCGGTTAGTCAGCGAGGTCTGAAACTCCGCGTGACAGGCATGCATCTCCCAGAGGCCATCTCCCGGAGGCCGTGACGGATGGAGCCCAGCTGTTCCTCATGCAGAGTGAGATGCCCGTCTTGAGAGCGTAGAGCAGCTTCTAGCGTGGCAGAGTCGGCTGGGTCCATAGTATGGTCAGATCGTACTGTCATGCTGAGGGCAGGAATGGACGACCCAAATGTACAACTCAGAGACAGACTGGGCTAGAACAATGCTTTAATAAAACAAAATAACTTACAGCACGGAAGGCTCAAAACAGGATGTGGCACATCCAGCGACCAAGAGTCCATATGTGTGTATGTGTATCTGTGTGTGACAATCTGACAAAGCGCCAGGGCTGTCAGGGAAAATATATAACCTGAGACAGCCAATCAGGGAAATGGGGAACAGGTGAGCAGGGCAGAAACAGGAACCGCAACCCAAATAAGGGGCCGGGGATCAGGCAATCAGGCAAATGGACAATCATGTAAATGGGGTGCAGGTAAGCTGAAACACCAATCAGGGGATGGGGAAAAGGTGACCCTTGATGGCCCAGACCACACAACCATGACAAAAACAATTGATGACAAAATCAAAAAAAACTAGACAAAAACTAGGCTAAGGTTAAGACATCTTCTCAAAGTCATGGGAAGTATTTTTAATTAGAAGTATAGTTTATGAACAACTCCACCTGGTTATCAATATATGTAGCCTTGATCATAATACATACAGATCCATAATATTGATTACTTTGCACCCTTGCAAAATAAACCATGGGACTATTGGGGTTCACAGTCAGGTATGACCTAATGCATTCGCATTTCCTACTAAAGCTGCAGACAAGAGTTTAAATTGACAGTAAAGTTTCTTTGTTTTCACAGGCAAAGAGACTTTTAAATGTTTATTTCTATTTTTTAACTTTTTTCTAATGAAAAACAATCAACTTTCACAAACAATAGACCTCCAACATAAGCTCTAGATTGTGTTACAAGGTCCTCAAAGGATGGAATTAATCCCAAATGGTTTGCCACGTTCCTCATGAGGTCATTTCTCTCCTCACCATTCCTCCATCTCTGTCCAGATTGTCTCGCTCAACGAATGCAAATTCTATGAGGTCCTCTTGTGGTCGAGCAAATGATGAAAAAAATAAATAAAGAAAAAACAAAAAGAAAAAACAACAACAAATACATCAGCTAAAGCCTTGCGATCAGTCAAATCAGTAAACAAATTCCTCTGGGACTCTGATAATTTGTGACAAGCGGCTGTTTCTTATTTCTAGTTATAATCTGATCATCACAGTTTAGTAATCTTGTGTGCTGTGGGTTGAAGATTCAAAAGGGGCAGCTAATTTGCTATTTATTCTGGGTGCTCATGGATCCAAATTAAACTTTGCACTGACCCTTGTATAACGCTGTGTGTGGGCCTCAGTGATGAGAAGTGCCAACTAGAATGCCTCCTATTCTGGAGCCTGAATCACTATCATCATGTTCATGTGCCACTTCAGAGGTGGCCAAGGCAGCTTTAACTGATGCCTCTCATTAACACCTTTACGACTTCCTCCCTCTCAGCAACTTGTTAATCAAAGCCCAACCTCTTCGGACGATTCAGAGTGGCTGTTCTGGGTTTGTCCATGAGTTTGCAACGAGGTCACTGGTATGGATGATGCTTGATGCTTGATGCATCTCCTTTGCCTGAATGCTTGCAAACATCCATCCAGCCATTATCCAAACTGCTGAGCCTGCTCTCAAGGTTGCGGGGATGCTGGAGCCTATCCCAGCAGTCATTGGGCAGCAGGCGGGGAGACACCCCAGACAGGCCGCCAGACCATCTCAGGGCCGAAACACACACACACACACACACACACACACACACACACACACACACACACACACACACACACACACACAAAACATTCACACCTAGGGCCAATTTAGTATGGCCGATCCACCTGACCTGCATGTCTTTGGACTGTGGGAGGAAACCAGAGCACCCAGAGGAAACCCACGCAGACACGGGGAGAACATGCAAAGTCCACACAGAGGACGACCTGAGACAACCCCCAAGGTTAGGCTACCATGGGGTTCGAACCCAGGAGGTTCTTGCTGTGAGGCGGCCGCCCTAACCACTGCGCCACCATGCCGCCAGCAGTTATTCCATCATGTTCAAAAATCCCGTTTCAAAACATAGAATTAATGAGATTTGGGTAAGTGTTGAATGATACTTATATATTGCAGCATGCAAGTAGTAATACCCATGTCTTACAGACATACCAATGCCAGTGGAAAAAAAAGGCAAAAACTTTTCACTCTTAACCCTGAGGCTCTCTAGAGAGTTTAAGAATGCTTATGTCTTACTTTCCGTTTCTGACAGACTGCAGGAGTCGTCCAGAGTCATTGACCTTTGACCTCCATCAAGTTATCCACTAAAGTGTAGCCAATAATCATCTGTCTCTCTCAGCTAGATGGACTTGTTGCTGTCACTTACCTTGAAGCTCCTCAACACTACACTTGTAGTTTCAAAGGGCCCATTAGACATTTCTCTAAGGCACAGCCTACCACAGCATTCATAGCTTTGCACCAGAGTGGGGAATAGTCACACTGGAACTGTTTGAAGTGCTATTGAGCGAAATCACTTTTATGCAACACTAGGGATAATTTTACCATTACAAAACAAATATCATTAGTCCAAACTCATTAGTCAAAGCAAAATCATTAGTCCAATTATCAGTGTTCAAATGTTAAATAAGGTAGAGGACCTTCATTTACGGTGAGAACAGATATAAACGTTGTAAGGGGAAGACAGACTGACTTTCTCCACCTGATATCAAAGATTCACTGTGTCCACTAATTAGTTTATGAAGCAATGAAAAGCTACCGCATTGCCACTAATCTTCAAATGATGTGAATGTGTTTCTTTTTCTGTCACTACATCCTGCCTCTGCTTCATCTTAAGATCAATGAATCAGCCATGTTTTGACACTTAATGGCGTTTGACCTTCGGCCAATGGTTGAAAGCCAAGAGCTGGAGTGTTTAGTCTGCCTGGAGCAGATTAGAGCAGGTAAAGCCAGAGAGGGCAGAGAGAGGCAGCCTCTTCCACACAGCAAGTCTTTATACCGGAGAGCCAGCGATTAGAGACCTGTTGTCTATGTCAGTTCAGCTGCTAATGTGGTCTGGTTGGTGGACGTACACACACGGGCACACGCACCCATGCACGCACAGGCTCACATACACCATCACACATCCATCACTGGCCTCTTATCTTGAGTGCATAGCAGACAGAAACAAGGGCTAACATTATGGAGGTATTCAGTCGAGATGCAGATTAAATGAGTCTTGGAGAATGATCAACAGTCAACAAAACACAGAAAAAACACAAGTGTGATCTATAAAGAGGGGATGAACTCAGATATCTAGTCATCTCTTTTCCACCACATACTCTCTGCCTTCCTTATTTCTCCCGAGGATGACTTGAACAGAAAACCAACCTGGATGAAAACCAGATCTGCCAGGAAAGGCTGGTTCCTCCCAATGCATTCTGCAAACTGACCCCCTGATACACATTAACAACAGTCCCAACTTCTACACCAGGGGCTGCGGCAGTAGGTCTTGGCCCACTAATCTCTGAGAATGAGGGGGTGTATAAAATGACTCCTCCAGCCAGCCCAATGTCAGGGCTAGGGAGGATACTAGGAATATTTTCCACATAGCTTGGTGAGAAGTGGGAAAAGGGGAGTTATTAGGTAACAAAAATTCACTTGAGCAGGCGTATTATGGTTTCCTAGTCTCTCATTCAAAATAAGCATTTAAAAGAGGACTATTTGAAAATAATTAGATTATCTAAGAAACAAAAAGCACAGTGCAAATATAGATGCAGCCATCTCTCTCCCAAATCCCTTCTTTTTGCATGCTTCATGAACCACTGCTGCACTCCATCAACAACACGAAGTATTTGAAAATGGTATGATAACAAACCTACAATATTTACCACCATAAATTGCCCATTGTATGGGCCTTTTGATGTGCTGCATGTGTTATGATATGCAAGCCTGAGAGCGATTAAACAGGTGCTGTATGTCTTTGACTTAATTGCTATCTACAGTAGGAGAGCATCAGACATTCAATGAAGGTGGTCCTTCTTCCGGTTTGCTAAACTAAAATCTGATCCAATAATTTAATAAGGTTAAATCTAGGTAGGCAGAGTCAAGTAAAATAAGCTCTGACCCTGAAACGAGTGCTAAATCACTCCATATCTATTTAGCAACCTCTAAGGGGGTACTTTTTCAGACAGCGAGAGACTTGAGCCTAATGAGCATCTTTGAGGAGGATCAGTTACCAAAGATGCGTGCCTGTGTGTGTGTGAGAGAGAGCGAGAGACAGAGAGAGAGATCTAAACCTCTGCAAGAAGCAGTGCCAGATCCACTCAGTGTGAACGTGCACCGACTTAAACTGCCAATCAAAGTTTCCCTTGAGAAGAGCAAGGTCTACCCAAAGCCCAGCTAAGAAAGCTACCACACCCTCCCATTTTGGTTGTGTCTGAATTTTCAAACACAAAAAGTCCAACTTAGCAAGCAGATGTTTTGACTCCTTTTGTGATTGGGGATATACAGTGCTGCTTGAAAGTATGTGAACCCCTTGAGCAGTTTAGATTTTTCTGTTGTTTTACCATGATTTTCTTATTCTATCATCACCAGTTTTTATGTATGAAATGTCAGATATATGTTTATCAGTTGCAGGTACTTGCTTAGTGGGACTTGTTTAAGTAGCCCAAAAACTACATGAAACATGGAATTAGTGTATGTGCAAAAGTAAGTGAACCCCCAGCTGCATTGGTTAAGTCAAGCAGGTAACAGACTCAGGTGAAACACATTTGGGTGCTTAATTTATCATTTAAGCAGACCAATGAAATGAGACATCCTTGGGAAAGGGTTTGGCCTGCACTAATTAAAAGAGAGAGGAAACCAACCAAACCACTGTGCTCCCATACAAATCAACAATGCCGAGAGCAAAGGAGATATCCGAGGACATGAAGAAGAGGGTAGTGATAGCCCATCAGTCTGGGGAGGGATATAACACCATCTCCAAAAGATTCCAGCTCCATCCATCCACTGTAAGACATAATTTACAAATGGAGGGCCTTCAACATGACAGCAACTCTGCCTAGAAGTGGACGCCCATCAAAACTATCACCCAGAAGCACCAGAAAAACAATAAATCAGGTAAAGGCCAACCCACACATCACCTCTAGAGAGTTGCAGACCTCTCTGATAGTATCTGGGACAAATGTGCATGCGTCTACAATCAGACGAAAATTAAATAGCCATGACATTCACGGGAGGGTTGCTAGAAGGAAGCCTCTGCTCTCAAAAAAGAACAAAGCTGCCCATTTCAACTTTGCCAGAGAGCACTTGGACAAACCAGGGACCTTCTGGAAGTCCATTCTCTGAACAGACGAGTCCAAAATAGAATTATTTGGCCACAATCAAAACCAACATGTTTGGAGAAAAGCCAACACTGCATATGAAGAAAAGAACCTCCTCCCAACAGTGAAGCATGGTGGTGGAAATGTGAAGGTCTGGGGCTGCTTTTCTGCTTCTGGAGCTGGACGACTCTATATTATCCAAGGAACCATGAATTCTCTGGCATATCAACAAATTCTTGACCAGAATCTCCTGCCATCAGTCAGGGAGTTGAAGCTAGGACGAAAATGGATTATGCAACAAGACAATTACCCAAAGCATTCCAGCAAACTACAAAGGAATGGCTTCAGAGAAAGAGGATTCGTACTCTGGATAGGCCCAGTCAAAGTCCGGATCTTAACCCAATTTAAATGTTGTGGCGAGACCTGAAGAAGTTGGTACATACCAGATGTCCCTCCAACCTCTCTCAACTGGCTGAGTTCTGCAAGGAGGAGTGGGCAAAAATCCCCATAAGCAGATGCGAGAGACTGGTTAGTGGTTACAGAAGACGTTTGGTTGAAGTAATGGCTGCAAAAGGAGGAGCCACAAGCTACTAATACAAGGATTCACATACTTTTGCACATGTTAAATTTTTAGTTTTTGTGAAATAAACTACCTTTGTTGAATTAAATAATGAAAATATATCTCTTTTTGTGTGTGTCCATTATTTGGAAGGTGTGCTTTACAAATTGGGATTTGGATGTATGTGTAATAAGCTCATTTTAATGTTTTTTGCAAAAACAGTGACCACGTCTGGAGGGTTCTTAATCTTTCAAGCAGCAATGTACATTTGGTGGAGGTGAGGGGTGTGGGTGGATGTTTGTGTGCCTGGTACGTGCACCTGCATTGTTTTTACTTGTCTTACAAATTACATGTATGTTTTTGTGTCTGTGTTGTGGGGGTAAGCCTGATCACTCACCCAGGTTTGTGTCTCACCTGGGTCTCCTGAATGTTAGCCCATATTGCTGGCATGCCAGACCCACTACAGGGGTGTAAACAATGGGCATGAATCGCTCTATGTCTGATGTCAGCACCCTGTAGAACAGCTTCTCATTACGGTCCTGGAGGCCCATCAGAAACACATATCTGGGAATGACATAGAGAAGAGGAAAACATCAACTGTTGATTTCTGCCATCTTGCAAACTCGTCCCTCGAGAGCTAGAGAGGAGTATAATGAAACTCAGATGTGTGTCAGATATGCATGCCTAAACAAAAAAACAGTTAAGAAAGAGAGCGATATCTTACAGATTGGAAGAATGGCTAGAGAGCACTTAGAAAAACTTGTGTCAGCGAAAAGGGAGGGCAGATTGTGTGACAAAGAGTCTGGTGTTAGTCAGCCAACTGATCCTCTAATGAGCAAACACACCATCATATTACGACCTCTGTGTGACATCAATCTGGATGTAGGGCTACACAGATGCAGAGAGATTACTGGGGACCAACCGGATAGCACTGACCCAAAAACTGGGAGGATGAAATGAGGAAGGGAGACGTGGACTGTGAGAGAGGGAAAGAGAAGGAAAGAACATGCTACCCCATCTCACATTGTTTGAGAGTACTGGGAGCTCTGCCTTGTACTATAATTACTGGCACAGTTACTTTTGCTTATATTTTAAGTGCTTAGAAAAATACACAGAATATAGCCTAAATATGCCCATCAGGTATCCTACACAAGGTCTTTGTTCTGATTGTGTGTTGAAAGAGCACTGAAGGTTTGCATATGACCCAAATTAAGCAGGCCACGCCAGGAAGGGCTCTACTTCTAATCAGAGAACTTTCCATGAAGGCAAGAGCACAAGGTGCCTCTTGTTGAGAGGATGAAAAGTATGCATGTCCTTCCTTCCAAAGGTTATGCCACAGCAGCTGCACAATACATGGTGATGGCCGTAGCTCTTAGAATAACAATTTTCATGGACAGCCTACAACCCTGGGCAATATAATATGTCATGAAAATTGCTCTGTATGTTTAATGGAATATCAGTTAGGCCATACAACATTGGCGCTGTTGATCAAAATAGTTAATCGGAGCGTTTCCTCTTTTCTCTTTCCCTATCTGTAAAATCTAGTCAAATTTTCATGTAGCTGTGGGTGGCCTTCACCATACAGTGGAGACTCGGCAAAGAAGCAACTGAAAAATACTTCATTTAGTGGAGGAAAAACACGAAAAGAAATCGTTAAATGACAAAAGAGTTTGGATTGTATTAACAAATAACTGTGTCAAACTCCAGAATATCTTCATTTTTATTTCTCCCCCTTTTTCTCCCCAATTGTACCCGGACAATTACCCCACTCTTCCGAGCCATCCCAGTCACTGCTCCACCCCCTCTGCCGATCTGGGGAGAGCTGCAGACTACCATATGCCTCCTCCGATACATGTGGAGTCGTCAGACGCTTCTTTTCACCTGACAGTGAGGAGGTTCGTCGGGGCTGTAGCACGTGTGAGAATCACACTATTCCTCCCAGTTCCCCCTCCCCCCAAACAGGCGCCCCAACTGACCAGAGGAGGCGCTTAGTGCAGTGACCAGGACACGTACCCAAATCCGGCTTCCCACCCGCAGACACGGCCAATTGTCTGTAGGGATGCCCGACCAAGCTGGAGGTAACACGGGGATTCCAACTGGCGATCCCCATGTTGGTAGGCAACGGAATAGACCACTACGCTACCCAGACACCCAATATCTTCTTTCTTAATGTCATCATTTCTTGACTCCCTTCTCTCCTTTCTTCTAAATCAATTTCTGTCTTGACTTGCATTTGCTTGTGTAGTAAAATTACAGTTTATATTTTGTTTGAGAACTTTGTTTCTATTTTTTTCTCCTCTCTTTCTGCAAGGAGAGATAGATTTTACAGTATACAGATGGGTTATTTCAACAGAATCCATGTTAACCTACTGAATATAGTATTTCCTTTGTAACTAGCCCTCTGAGACCTCTGAGGTATCATCCATCTCCATCTCCATCTCCATCAGTTAGGCCGAGTGACTAAAATAAATAGTGTACACTTTCAGAGTCACTTTGAGCACACTACAGTACTACCAGCACTATTTTCCAACAACTCTTTGGATATGGGCTTCCCCTATAGTTGTACAACTTCATACAATATTTTAGTTGGCAATGTTTTTGAGTAACCATTTCCTTCGTTGTCAATATAGTTACTCAAGGTGCTTCACTCACTTAATCATTTCAGCAAATAACGTATGAGCTTGGAAGCAGTAGTGTTCCGTTTGTCATAATCTATTAAAGTCATCTAAAAACATGAAAACTGCTTAGGGGAGAAAAAGTGAGCTTCTGGATAGCTGCTGATTACAGCAGTAGGGCATGTAGCATTTAGAGACTTTTGAGCTATGCTCTATAAAAAGAAGAGACTTGTCTGACAGCAAAAACCAAAGAAGGCTTTAGACAACTTGGGGAAAGGACTGTGTGTAAACACGGCAGGCTTGAGCAGTGGCAGGCAAATAGCTGTCCCTAATCCATTGGACCAAAGCCTGCTGCTGGAAGGCATTTGAGCCAGGAGACAGATTGTCATTGACATTGATAGGGCATGGGAATGGCAATGACAAGCTCATAATGCCTGTTTTTAGACACTGATGCTATGATAATGGTGTGACTCACTCAGACAGAATGTAAGGCAGCTATTAAGTTGCTAAATAGGCCCTGTTGACCTAAAATCCAGTCTGAACAGCAAAATCAACTTAGCTCACTTATCCAGGCATTACGAATGACAGCTGATGAGACGGTTGACTGGGAGTTGGTGATTGGGATAACAAAGGAGATGGGACTTCATAGACAGGATAATATGGAGTACTCAACCTATAACTCAAAACAGTAACCAATGTTATGACTTCAGTTCAAGTGCTCCTGTGGGCTTGGGTATTTATGATAGAGTCATTGATCAAACAGGGCAGACTAAAAAGTTAGCATGCAGGGCATTTATTACATAACCGCTCCTGTGCATCTTACGAAGCATGCAAAATGAAATCATAGTTTTCATTCGGTCCTTGTGGACGTTGTAAAAACCCTCCAAGAAGCAAAGCGAGAACTACGAGGAGATGGAGAAGGAGAGAGGGGAAAGGGGGTGAGAAATAGCACAGGGATTTGTTCAGCAAACAGTGGGGTGTCGTGGGATGAATGTAGATCTCAGATGAGAAATCAGTAATCGCTCTCTCTCTCTCTTCCTCATCTTTTAAAGACTTCCAGATGTGGAAGCTCTCTGCCCACAGCCAGAGCAGGAGAGCTCGCTCTCTCCCCACAGTGTGTCCAAACAGGAGAATCCTCAGGGGCCTCTACGCCCGTTACAGAGTGGCTTTCTGACTGCCTATATAGCTGAGCAAGAAAAGCCTGATAGAGTGAGACTGATATGGCATTACCCCTTATTAACTACATAGGAGAGGTGGTGGTGTGAATGAGGAGGGCATGGAGGGGAAGATGGATGTGTGTTTGGGTGTGTGTGTATGTGTGTGGGTGTGTGTATCTATAGCCTCAGCTACGCTTTTCATTTAAATGTGACGTTTGGCATCTGACCATGCCAGGCCGCATTAACTGACAAATCTGAACACTCAAAAGTTGTATTGTGGGGCGTCTGGGTGGCGTGGTGGTCTATTCCGTTGCTTACCAACACAGGGATCAGCAGTTCGAATCCCCGTGTTACCTCCGGCTTGGTCGGGCATTCCTACAGACACAACTGGCCGTGTCTGCGGGTGGGAAACCAGATGTGTGTATGTGTTCTGGTCGCTGCACTAGTGCCTCCTCTGGTCGGTCAGGGCGCCTGTTCGGGGGGGAGGAGGAACTGGGGGGAATAGCGTGATCCTCCCACGTGCTACGTCCCACTTGCAAAACTCCTCACTGTCAGGTGAAAAGAAGCGGCTGGTGACCCCACATGGATCAGAGAAGGAATGTGGTAGTCTGCAGCCCTCCCCGAATCAGCAGAGGGGGTGGAGCAGCGACCGGGATGGCTTGGAAGAGTGGGGTAATTGGCTAAGTACAATTGGAACAACCACAAAAAAACAGCAACAAAAAAAAAGGGGGGGGTCCAAAATAAAAATTGCATTGCGATGAGAACAGCCAGGCAGCCTCATTAAATGGATAAGCTCACACTGCTTTCTGAACCTTGACAAGTTGAAACATAATCAGGCACCTGAAAACGCATACAGTGGAAATCCACCATCACACCACACCCATATTCACCCCTTTTTTTCACTTCAGTAATTCATAAAGTAACAAAGCTTGCTCAATACGACTGACATTAGCCATTACAGCACAACTGCCGCTTGTTTAGGGACAGACACAGGGACACGGGACATTGGGACACAAGGCCACAAAGTCAGGTATGCCAGTGACACAGAGGGAGGTGACGTAGTTCACAAATGTAATCAAAGGTCTGCTTTTGCATACGAAAGTAAAGCTAGCATAGGCAATTTTTTGGTGTAACTGAGCAAAAATTCCATAATAACCTTTCAGCATATTGTAATTCAAGTGGTCTGAGAGAAAACTAGACTTATGCATCTCCTCTTTTTCATACATGGTAGTCAAATGCGCTTGTGCATATACTGTGTGATATACGGGAATACAGGGAAAATGGAGGGGCCAGATGACCTCGGGGAGTTCCGGAGGACGGTACATGAGTGTTGGTGTGTTGCCTGACAGTGATTCATTAAAACCAGCAAAAGCTAAAAAAAAAAGCCTCCATCACAATTATTTACATGGTGTCAGAAGTAAACAGCGAGAGGAGTCATGGCTAAATTCAACCCCCCGGTGAACTTTTCCTTCGATAAGCCAGGCGAGTGGCCGGATTAGAAGCAGCATTTTGTGAGATTCAGAACCGCCACTAAGCTAGACAAAGAAAATGGGGCCATGCAGGTGAGCAGCCTGATATACGCCATGGGAAGCAAGGCAGAAAACATCTACCAGTTGTTTGCATTTACCAATGAGGGACACAGAAATGACTTTGATAGGGTGCTTGGAAAGTTCGATGAGTACTTTGTGCTGAGAAGGAATGTAATACACAAACGCAGGGGTGTAGCACAAAATTCTGAACCCTATATATAAGCAGTCTCTGTGGGCCCCTTTCCTCTTTTGTCTCTCACGCATCACTTTTTTGAGTTCTAGCATACTGTATATTACAAACCCCAATTCCAATGAAGTTGGGACGTTGTGTAAAACGTAAATAAAAACAGAATACAATGTTTTGCAAATCCTTTTCGACCTATATTCAATTGAATACACTACAAAGACAAGATATTTAATGTTCAAACTGATAAACTTTATTGTTTTTTTGCAAATATTCACTCATTTTGAATTTGATGCCTGCAACACGTTCCAAAAAAGCTGGGACAGGGGCATGTTTACCACTGTGTTACATCACCTTTCCTTTTAACAACACTCAATAAACGTTTGGGAACTGAGGACACTAATTGTTGAAGCTTTGTAGGTGGAATTCTTTCCCATTCTTGCTTGATGTACGACTTCAGTTGCTCAACAGTGCGGGGTCTCCATTGTTGTATTTTGCGCTTCATAATGCGCCACACATTTTCAATGGGAGACAGGTCTGGACTGCAGGCAGGCCAGTCTAGTACCAGCACTCTTTTACAACGAAGCCACGCTGTTGTAACACGTGCAGAATGTGGCTTGGCATTGTCTTGTTGAAATACAGAATGATATCGGTTTTTAATGCAGTGCCGCCTGAGGGATTAAAGATCACGGGCATTCAATGTTGGTTTTCGGCCTTGCCGCGGACTCTCTGAATCTTTTGATGATATTATGAACTGTAGATGATGAAATCCCTAAATTCCTTGCAATTGTACGTTGAGAAACGTTGTTCTAAACTGTTGGACTATTTGCTCACGCTGTTGTTCACAAAGTGGTGAACCTTGTCCCATCCTTGCTTGTGAACAACTGAGCCTTTCGAGGATGCTCCTTTCATACCCAATCATGACACTCACCTGTTTCCAATTAACCTGTTCACCTGTGGAGTGTTCCAAACAGGTGTTTTTTGAGCATTCCTCAACTTTTCCAGTCTTTTGTTGCCCCTGTCCCAGCTTCTTTGGAACGTGTTGCAGGCATCAAATTCAAAATGAGTGAATATTTGCAAAAAACAATAAAGTTTATCAGTTTGAACATTAAATATATTGTCTTTGTAGTGTATTCAATTGAATATAGGTCGAAAACGATTAGCAAATCATTGTATTCTGTTTTTATTCACGTTTTACACAACATCCCAACTTCATTGGAATTGAGGTTTGTATTTACAATCACAGTATATTAATCTATTTTAACCTAGACTAACCTTAACCTAACTTAACTATCTTGCAGTGATTGAAAAATTGACTCTGTGCTTGTGCTTGTATCAGCACTCACTTGCAACAGGACTAGATGAGCTGCATTGAGAGATGCTCGTGAGGGGCAACTAAAACATTTTGCACCTTTTGTAAGGGGTGAGAGGGGGCTTTTGCAAACTAAAACAAACTTTTATTCCAGCCTTCCCGAGGGCCCCCACTCCTCCTTCTGGGCCCTGGTAGGCCCTCCCCCTTTCACCCCCCACTATGACGTCACTGTACGAACGTGCATGTTTCCATCAGTGCATGCAAAGACTGGGAGAGAAAGCTGAGACTTTTATCAGGGCTTTGTATAACTGTCGGAGCATTGCGACTTCGGCGTGAGCAGAGATGAGAATATCCACGACTGAATTGTTGTTGGAATACTCAACAAAGATGTCTCATGGAAGTTGTAGCTTACAAAGGACCTGATGCTAGTGCTGATCACAGAGACGGTCAGGCAGTCTGAAGAGGTTGCTTTGCAAGTCAACATGCAAGGAGAGGCAACTGGAGTGATACACAAAGTCACTCACAAGCGCAGCAAATACACCAAACACCACGGTAAGCCAAAAAGGGGAAATAATGGACAATGTGGAAAGTGTGGGAAACCACGGCACAGTAAAGATGAAAACTGCCCAGCTAGAAAATCCAAATTCAACATGTGCAACAAGATTGGACATTGGAGTAGAGTTTGTAGGAATAGGAAAGCAGTGAGTGAGTGAGGTTACAGAGCAAACAGAGCAGCTGCAGTCATACTTTCTTGGGGCTGTGAGTAAAACAGATGGGTCATCAGAGTAATGGGCCGCCGAGTTGCTGGTGGGCTCCACACCAGTTGAATTCAAAATTGACAGCAGAGCTGGTGTTAACATCAACGAGGAGACCTACCACTCACTCATCCCCAAAAGACCACTGGAGCCTGCAGATATTCCACTGGATAGCCCAGGTGGCAAGCTGCAGTGCATAGGACAGATCCAGAGCACTGGGTCCTACAAAGGAAAGACTCACCCACTCACAGCATATGTCATCCGCGGATGCACTGTAAACAACTTACTCAGCAGGCCGCTGTCTGTAAAGATGAATCTGGTGAGGAGAGTGGATGAAACGGTGTGCAACAGAGGACACCTACAGGCATATCGTGAGCATGGGGCATTAAAGACTGAACCTGTGAGAATACAGCTGAAAGACAATGCTCAGCCATATGTTGTACACACAGCATGGCACATACCTCTCCCTATGCTGAAAAAAGTAAAGGAGGAGCACCTAAGGATGGAGAGAAATGGCATCATCGAGAGGGTGACACAGCCCACCAACTGGTGTGCACCCATCCAAGACTGGCACCCATGCAGTCTTGAAGGAGTGCACAGGTAAAGCTTGCATCTGTGTTGATCTCAAGAGGCTGAACAAGGCTGTGAAGAGAGAACAGTATATCCTGCCTACAACTAATGAGATTACAGCAAAAATAAGCGAGGCCACAGTCTTTCTTCACTCGACGCCGCCAGTGGGTTCTTCCAGATACCGCTGCATCCAGACAGTTGTAAGCTCATGACCTTCATTATGCCGTTTGGCAGATTGAACTTCAAGCAACTACCATTCGGAATTACGAGCACACCCGAAATCTTCCAGAGGAAGATGGAGACCCCTGCAAGGGCTGGAGAGCTAATAATCTGGGATTACTCCAGGTTTATAGAGATACTGCACCTGCCCTCAATAATGAGTGCACAATTTATCCAAAACCTGAAAACAGTTTTCACCAGGTTTGGCATTCCAGATGAGGTGGTGAGTGATAATGGACCCCAGTTTTCAAGTGCGGAGTTCCAGGAGCTCATAAGGTAGCTCGACTTCAAGCACTGCACATCCAGTGGAAAGGAAATTCTTATGCAAGAAGATCCTGTGATGGCTCTAATGAGCTATAGGTCCACTCCCTGCTCCACCACAGGCTACAGCCCAGCTGAGCTATTGATGGGGAGAAAAATCAGAACCACACTCCCCACTTTGGAGAAAACTCTCCTACCAAAATGGCCCAGCAGAACAGCTGTGAAAGAAAAGAGTGGGAGGGAAAAGGCTAAACAGGCTCTCTACTTCAACCACCATCATGGAGCCAGGCCCTTACCTGCCCTGCAACCAGGAGTGTTGTATTCTCCAAGTTGGACCATGAAAAGTCGTGGTCTTTGCCAGCAGTTATCTCAAGTGAGAGCACCACCCCGAGATCCTTCGTCATCAGGACGCAGCATCAAGCAGAGCTGAGGTGGAACCACCATCATCTCTAATCAGGGCCAGTTCCCCAGCCCATCCCAGCAGTGCCCGGTGAGAGCACAGGGACAGACATCCACTCTGACGGAGCCACCATATTAGAGACTGTTCCTGTCAGTCAGAGTGTGGCTACACCTACAACCCCTCTACCCGGTCAGACTGTGACTGATCTGGACGGGTGTGCAAGCCAGTCGACAGGCTTGACCTGTAGACAAGTGCGATTATATGGCCTTTTTTTCTGGAGGGGCGGGGGGGGGCAGAAGGGTACTAAAAAAAAAACGGAGGAAACAAAAGGAAAGTTGTATTGACATTGATGTCGATAATGTTTATTTGTGTTAATGAAACTGTAACCCTTGGTTGCGTAAGAAAGAAACCGGTATATGTTGAAATGTCTCAATTTGAGTTAATCTTTATTTATGTGCTGTTAAAATAGCCATTTCTGTTAAAGTGTTCCTTTGATGTTATAGAAATAACACAAAAGAGGGGGAGATGTCATATATGGTAGTCAAGTGCGCTTGCACATATACTGTGTGATATACGGGAATACAGGAAAAATGTAGGGGTAGATGGCCTCGGGGCGTTCCGGAGGAAGGTACATGAGTGTCGGTGTGTTGCCTGATGGTGATTCATTAAAACCGGCGAAAGCTAAATAAAGCCTTCATCACCGTTATTTACGCTCTTGGCTCTGTATTCCAGGCAGAGCCGGCCCAAGGCATAAGCGAACTAAGCGGTCGGGGGCCCCCAAGAGCGCACGTTAGAAGTTCCTCTGTTCATTGTATGTCATTATTTAAGTTTCTATTTAATTTATTTAATACTGTCTGTTTTTGCATTTGCATTTTATGTAAGAAAATAATGTATTTCTTTGTTACTGTTCTGCACTTTTGAACAGTTCAAAAGCAATTAAAATAGTTAACTTGTTCAGTAAATGCATTGTCTGCTGGTTTAATTTAAGACTTTCCACCACAGTAGTAAGTCATGACAGTGGTATGGTAATGATCAAGCATGGACATAATATTTTCGGTGGTGGGAGGTGGGTTTAGCATGAGAGGTGGGGGGGGGCAAATCAAATTCTGCTTAGGGCCCCATAAAGTCTTGGGCCGGCTCTGATTCCAGGCTTTAGAAAATCTAGCCCGAGACGGAAGATTTTAGCTAGTCACGAGTCATTTCAGAGGGAAGGCGTTCCTATTGGCTTTTCTACAAGTGCAGATGCACGTGTACGCAATCAATTCCTGTCCGCCCTGCCCAACTGGCTGCTTGTGGTTGTAACCCTAACCCTAAAAATAAACAAGACCAACTCGAAATAGCTGCTTCATATGAACCATATTAGTTTAACTAAGAGATTTGCTGAAAAAAATGTTTTGTTTTTTTTTACATGGAGAGATTATCAACTATGATACAAGTTTCAGGAGTCTCGCTTTGACATTTCCTGGTTGTACACAAGTGTAAGGAGCTGAAGAGCGATGCGGAAGTCCTTTGGTGGGCGAAGCTTAGCGGAGTGATACAAGGCAGCAGAGAGAGAGGCGGAAGGATTTTTATTGGAATTTCATGTTACCTATTGCAGCTTCAAACACAAAGTTTTCATCTGTGATACATTACAGGATTGCATACTCCTGTATGCATGCAATCCTGTAATGTCTGACCACCCATCCTCCTCTCCATAGACATTGTAGATGTATGGAGGACTATATGGGTATATCACACGCCAATGCTGCTATCTCAGCCAGCCTGACAAAAGCCTTGTGCAGGCCCTAGCCATTATTCCATGATTACAAATAACATAATGCACAAGGAAAACGAAAATAGTCCCTCACATACCCAGTGCTATTTTGAGGGTAATTTATTTGATGTTGCACGGCAATAGGGAAATCCAAACACAGTTGCAACCAAGAGATCACGTTTTACTGGACACACCATATATGGTCTGATGAGCATTTTCCGATGGCAGAGGCCGCATTGTAATGACAAGTGTAACCAAAGCACAAGTCCCTCCTACCTGTCCAGGTCATCTTTCTTCATGTCATAGTTCTTCAGCACTCGAAGCAGCTGGACGTCCTGGCTGATGAAGCAGGGTGGCAGCAAGCCATGGATCCCTAGCTGCAGGCGCTCCTCCAGGGAGAAGGCCATGCCCTGGAAAAATACACAAACCTCTATTTGACTTCACCCTTCTACCAAACACAGGGTAAACATAGAGTTGGAAAGGCGCTGAATTTCAGTTTTTGTTTGAGGCATCCATATATTTTAGGCAATAATTACGTGATAACTTTAAGCACTAATTTTAAAGACTTTTACTAGGCCATGCGTCTTTAACAGAATTGTGCATTGTGCTGAGTGAAGTGTTGGAGACATAACATGATGTACAACACATTATGTCATCTGGACTCTTAACCCATAGAATAAATTGCTGGCACACAGCTGTCACCACTTTACTGCACAGCCTGTAGCCTTGTAAAATTACCGCTAAGCCAAATGGCTGTAAACTGATGTTGCATGTGTAGAGACTGCTAATAATGGCAACACCGGTGCCCACTTGACATTTACCCTTACTGGCCAGGCTACAAGTCCGAAACCATGTCTTTGTGGCTAGCACTGATGCCTCATGGGGAAAAGGTCATTGGCGCTGATATTCCTCCCAAAGTTCAAAGACTTGCGCGTTAGGTGAACTGAAGACTCAAAATGTCCTATAGATATGAGTGTGCATAATTGTGTCTCTATCCAGGGTTTCTCTCTTATTTCCACTCAAAGTATGCTGGGATAGGCCCCAACACACCATAGAAAAGGGGCAATCAGGTAAAGAAAACCAATCATTGAGCAATGCTCTGAAGACTGAATTTGAACAGCTTTAGAAAGGGGGAAATATTCATCAGTTCATTCTGTTGAAATAATCCCGAAGAATGTGGGAAAAGGCCCATCAATTGAAGTCTGTCAGTCAGTCAAAACTGTTCTGCTGTGCTGTTTAATCTCAGAAGGATTCTTTACACAGATTAGCCCCATTGGTCAGTTTGTGTTGAGACAGGCCAATATTTGCTCACACTCCTGTGTGTGACATGCACATACTGTCATAAATACACATCCTTGGAAACACACACAGACACACAAAGATCCCATCTGATTACCTACTTCAGTATGAGCATTGACCTTTAGTCTGGCTTTTACCTCACATGTGATCCACAGACCAGAATATCCATAAACACATGAGTTTAGTGTCACTTCTGCAACCTTTGACCTGCGGAGGCATTCGTCAGATAGAAGAGAGCTGGAGTGCCACGATTACATCAGAGAAATCTGAGAGCGGGTGTCTGGCTGACTGACTAGGAGCGCTATCCTGTGACGCAGACTCTCTGGCTCTACCTCTGCTTTTAAAGGCATCGCTTTGGGCTTCAAAGTGCCTATTACAAGCATTGCCTCCATCATTGAACCAGATGCTATATTCGCTATTATTTTTCAAAAAAAATTAGGCATGGTGGACATTTTCTCTAGTTTATTCCCTTCATAAGAGACTATCAGTCTGATGAAACCTCGGCCTTGACCAATCAGCTACTGTGCATGTTGATTGGTGGGACAGAGCTGAAGCTGAAACTGCGGTAGAACCTCTGTGTCTTGGAATGCTTCCACGGACATTTGGCCTGGCTGCCACAATTTACAGCTCTTTCGAGCAACTAGCCGTTTTTGTGTAGCTGGTTATGTTTCAAGTGTTTTGAGGTTGTAAAAATGTGCCTGATCACACAAGGCACAGCATTAGAGGGAAGTAGAAAAGCATACGACACACGGCACAGTAATTATTGTAAGAAAAATCTGCTGGTCTTGACGTCAGACAAACCATCATTGCTTACCACAGGCGAACTTTCAAATCTTATTAGTTTTACAATTTTTATCTTCTGAATACCGAGTTTCGATATAATCTTACAGAACTTTGAGGGTAATGACCTGGGCTAAAACGCAGAGAAAGAAAGAGAAAAACGAGAAAAAAAAGGTCATTTTCTCTTTGGCAGAACATCTGAAACATGGGTCTTGAGTTTACTTACCGTCTACAAAACATTAACAGCAGGCATGTCATTGTGTAAACTGAATGGTATCTATAAACACATGAATGAATGCACACACCCACATACATGCATAAATGTACAAT
Organism: Lampris incognitus; assembly: GCF_029633865.1. Classification (NCBI taxonomy): domain Eukaryota; kingdom Metazoa; phylum Chordata; class Actinopteri; order Lampriformes; family Lampridae; genus Lampris; species Lampris incognitus. The sequence continues at coordinate 22,111,593 of NC_079219.1, read as the reverse complement.
GTTGATTTACATTTATCTTGACAGGACTTAATCATCTGAGTTTGAGCGAAACAAGAGCACTGCTTGTTATTGCAGACACCAGAGCATGCGTCCCATTTTGCCAGTGTCACTTGACTAGGCTTTATGCAGCCTGTATTTAAGGGAACTCAAATACACAGTAGCAACTCTGAATTACTACTTTCCTAAATAATCAAAAAAGAGTTTCTATTTTTTGGAGCGCGACTAGTTGACATCATAAAGTGCTTCACTGCATGTCCCCCAGCATTTTGGGACAGCAGTTGGACCATTGTACATCACCGCATAGCTGTCTCCCACAAGGTATATGAGGAGCAAAACACCCACATGGAAATATACCAACACCAGGCCAGCTGAGTTTAATAAAAGACTGAAAAAGTTGTGTGGGTCCCTAAACAACTATATTCCAGGCTAAGTAAATAATACCTCCCTCAGTAGCCAGGTATCCTGGTCATGGCAGTGTCAGGGGTGGGCCTATATATCAGAGCCTGTGAGTGAAAGGAGGCATGAGCTTAAAGCGTACCTCCGCCTCATTGAGAATAATTACTCACATAGCTCCTTGGGCCCTCAAAGGCTGCCAGTGTCATATATGAAATGGAGACCATGCATGCAGCCCAGCCCAAAACTACCAATTACAATCTCTCACATTAAGGGGCTTGGCTGGACAGAGGGAAAACACCAGTCATTGGAGTGACAATCTCATTGGGGCCATGGATGGTTGAGTTAGGGTTGGGCTCTGGCAGAGATGGAGATGGGGGTGGCGGGGAGAGTTTGATGGCAGGAGAGATTAGCACAACATGGTCCTTTGAACTCTGGAAGAAGAAAACCATGGGAACTATTGATGCCAGCTTTGACAGTTTTTGATTTTTGACTGGAGTATTGCTTTTGAGGTCACAGTTGTTCCTGCCACTCAAACAGAGCTGCCAATCTCCAACTCAGAGCCTTGTCTGTCTAAATTTATGGTTCTCTCTCAATCAGTGCTTTTGTCAGTTTGACTCTCAAACAGCCATGGAGGAAAGCCATCCTCGGCTCATGGTCCTGTCTGGATAGATGGTGGGCCTGGTATCTAAGAGGCTGGGAGAGATGTCACACACTGGCAGGGGCTTTTCCCTGATAGTCACAGAATTAGTCTGATAGGTCAAGGATGAGTTTCCTCCATAGGGTGAGGAGCTCAGATATCCAGAGGGAGCTCAGAGTAGAGCTGCTGCTCCTCCATGTTGAAAGGAGCCAGTTGAGGTGGTTCAGGCATCTGATTAAGATGCCTCCTGGGTGCATTCTTTTGGAGGTTTTCCAGTTATGTCCAACTGGGAGGAGACCCTGGGGTAGACCCAGAACTCGCTGGAGGGACTAAATGTCCAATCGCCTTGGGTTCCCCCAGGAGGAGCTGGAGGGTGTTGCTGGGGAGAGTGACATCTGGAGTGCCCTACTTAGCTTGCTGCCACTGTGACCCGACCCTGGAGAAGCAGCTGATGATGAGATGAGATGAGATGAGATGAGATGAGATGAGATGAGGTCAAGGATTCATTCTTGATAAACAATAAAACATGTCAAACCTTTGTTGTGACAGTGTGATTTCTGGGTTATGTTGTCGTGAAACATGGTGTCATATCACACACACACACACACACACACACATCATTGGTGGTCACTTGGGGTTGAGTATGACTGTCCTTCAGGACGCCTGCACGCGACAGCTTTTTACGTGGAGTGGCTGATGCGCCTGCAGCCACCACATGGTCCTTGGCAGGGGGTGCCCAGAGTCCAATGGCATGAAGAACCAAGATGATTGGGGACCACCCACTGTTGCAGCCTTCATCCACCTTTACTGGCATTGTGACCTGAAGACATCATCTGCCAGTTCCACTGTTGAAGTCTTTGTTGGATCGCGCTTTGTCTGGAACCTCCCCCTTGACCGACCCACCTTGGGTGACCCTACCAAGAGTCAAGCTCCAGAGGGCATAGCTATTGGGATCGTTGGTACATGCAAACTTCTCCACCACAACAAGGTGGTGATCCAGAAGAAGGGGGCACACACACACACACACACACACACGCATCTCTCTCCTGTGTTTAATGTGTAAACACATAAAACACCCCCATTTGTTTGGTTAAAAAAACAGCTTTTTGATGTTCTCATGTGATACTAGCTTTCTCTCCCCTTAGGAGCCATAAGATGGGCTGGGCTGGACAGGCTAAATAGTAGAATGCTTCCACATGCTCACATGACCACATCTGAAGTGCCCGCACTTCATGCCAACACGTGTGTTGCCCGCAGCTCCATGTTCCAGAAGCAGCGGTAGCCAACCAAACCTGTAATCTGCCCACCAGGCAGTGCCACCCCTTCACCTATGACCATTACCACGCCCACCCCGAAATCACGTAGGGGAAAGAAAACAGGTAATTAGCTCCCCAGATGGCTCAACAACAGAGATGAAAGTCAGTGTTATTTGAAACTGATAAAGTGCCTTTTTCATGCTGTCCATGGAGTTCAAAGGGGAGGTTTGTTGAGACTTTTCATTCGAAAGACTCAGAAACTTAAACAATCTTTTGCCCTGACCTTGTAATCTCCATCTGTCACAACCGCACCGGGCTCTGTCTAAACAGCAGTCTTGTAAAGGCAGGCAGGCACTGAAACAGCCCCTCCCTTGGTTACAGTTCAAGTTTCCCCTCAACTGTAGCAAGTTAAATTCCTCATTACCTTGAATTCCTTCATCAAAGGGAGGGGGGGCTACTTATCACAGCATTGATCATCTGAAAGCGTATTCACACACTTTCCTCTCATGATGTTTCTCATATTCGATTTTAAATGTAAAAAAGGACTTTTTTTTACTTCTTTTTTTTTTTAGATATAAACCCAACTTATTTTCACCAAACACAACATTAGCCTTTCAAATGACAGATGTTAGTAATCAGAAGAAGAAGAAAAACACTGACTAATAACTCAAGGCCTCAATTCTTTTTCCAGTTTGTTATGGCCTATCATTTTAAAAAAACAAACAAAAAAAACCCCACACTTTTTACATAACATACTACGTACTATGTAGCAAATTGGGGGGCAGTCTGGCAGACCATCACCACAGCCAGGACGCGAACCCGTGTCTCCCACTCTGCAAGCAACAACGTTAACCAGTTGACTGAAGGGTCCGACCCGTTAGTCAAGGACCAACATGTCTACTTATCCACGCATGTTACACTACCCCGCTCCTTCGGGAAGCACGTCCCCGTGCTTCAGCATATCAGCTTCCTCACGCCTCTGGGCGCACGTGCTTCCGATGACCTCACGGTCTCACCATCCCACTTCTGACACCAATGTAGCGAATTCGGGGGGCAGTCTGGGAGACCGTTGCCACAGCCGGGACGCAAACCCGTGTCTCCCACTCCTCAAGCGACAACGTTAACCAGTCGACTAAAGGGTCCGTCCCGTTAGTCAAGGACCAACGTGTCTACTTATCCATGCACGCTACACATATCTCATAGCTTAGATCCGTGTTTCTCAACCCAGTCCTCAAGGACCCCCTATCCTGCATATTTTCTTTGCAACCCTGAATAGATACCTGTTTGTAGTTATTCAACCAATCAGCAATGAATTTTTTCAGATGTTGCACACCTTGCATAATTAAGTGCTATGAGATGATTGGTCGAGTAAGTACAAGCAGGGCTACCTATGCAGGATTACAATGAAAATCTGCAGGATAGGGGGTCCTTGAGGACTGGGTTGAGAAACACTGGCTTAGATACATAATCAAGTCACACTCTTGACAAGTTCACACATAACAAGACAGGGAAACCTGTCTGCTCACTGTTATTTGCCCTGCATTGCTCACTCTCAGTTTCAAATAAAGATCAGTCAAGGAGTTGCATGCTCCTTTGGCTCACACCTCTGATATTTCCCCCCTTTCTTTTCCATATGCTGGTCCTGTAGAAGTGCCCTTTTGCTCTGAGAGACAGAACCTCTATCAAGAGAGACCTGAGCCAAACATGACCGGAAAGCCTCTCCCCATTCAGCCTCATTCAACCACATCCACAGATCAGAGAAAGGGACGAAAGCCCAACAGGAGAGGGTTCAAATGTTTGGCACTGAAAATACTCCCTGGCAGAGATGTGTGTGCTCACAGAGCACTTGCCTATTCAATGTTGTGTGTGTGTGTGAGAGAGAGAGAGACAGAAAGAGAGGGAGGGAGAGAAAGAGGGAGTGGGAGAGCAAAAGAGGGAGAGGGAGAGCAAGAGGGAGAGAGAGAGAGAGAGAGAGCTGTCTTTTCATGAGAGGAAGAGCTGAAGCCCTGGCGAAGTTTGTCGTCTTTTCTGAGATTTTTATCAGCAAAACCACTCGGTGAAAATGAAGTACAGTGACCGACCTCTTAAAACTATCCCATAATTCATCCGTCTTGCAACCCTATTGCATTAGTAATACTTGTGGCGTCTTTCTATTTTTATGGCCATGACTAAATGATTAGATATTGTGACTTGAGAGATGTGTCTCTGAAATATGGCTGTAACGTTATTCCTCGTCTCCAAAGACAACTGAAAAGAAAACAGAATTTAAATTCCAAACAGTTTCCTCCCTACATAGACACTACAGAGAATTAATGCCTTACTGCAGTACGGCAAACTACTTTGAAATTCAGAAAAACAGGGGGGGGGGGGATGCATAAAGCTCCAGAAAATTGCAAAGAAGATTGCGGTAGGGTAGGATCACAGAGTTGAAACACTGACCACCGCATCTGAATTATCTTTCGGTGATGTCAGAGAGGAGCAGCCCTTACACAAAGAACCTTCACTCCAGCTAACCAAACATAGTGTGGTGGAGTGTTGGAGATGTTCCCATAAACCCCAACATCAGTACCTTCATCATTTCTGCCACATGTTCTACCCGCACCCAACCTAGCACACCGGACAAAGGTCATCCATTACGGTTAGATCCGCAATATTCAGTAGCATCTCATTTGTTTATGCAAGCTAGCAACATCTGCATTGGTAAGTTTGCAATAAATAAAAATAGACATTATGTAAAAATGGCTGCTTTTGGAAACAAATGAGTTGCATTTTCAGACCTAAAACTAAGCCAAGTTTAATACCTAAACTGTGAGATATGCCCGAGTAAACATCCTTGTTCATAACTCTGAATAGGATATGTGTCCCAGACATGCAAAGTAAGCCTGTTTCTGAACCAAAGCTCATGCAGGAAACTGCAAAATTCTTAAGAGTCAGCGAAAAGAGAATTAGAAGCTAGCTATCATAGGAAGTCTCCTAAAGAGTTCTCTGGTCTGGCTGACGATGACCCGCGCTGAGTGTTTCTCTGGCCAGCAGCTGGGGGAGAGACTGACTCATGCACCTCTTTGTCTCATGCTCTGCTCCATTGTTTATAAACACACACACACACAAGCACACGCTGGTTTTACAAAAACACAGCAACAACAAACTGCTTGCACACAAGCACCACATAGAAAAGCTCCCATAAAAGCTAATTCAAAACACCCTGTGATACTTGAGCAGAGGCAGTTGAGTCTATTCGATCATGAGATGAGAGAGGAGAGGCACTCTCCACGACGTCCTCACTGTCCAGCAGGACACCACGGCATCCTCTAGTTTCCTCAGTACTGCCATGTGTGTCTAGACACTGTGAAAACAGTAGGTCTTGGCCCTGGAGAGTGGAGGGTAGGGGTGGGGGTGGGGGGGTCATCCAATGGAATGAACGACTTATCCCACAGTCATCATAACTGGGATTAGAAGGGAGAATCCAAGGTTGGGAGGATGGAGAGATGGGGAGTAGGGGCAGAGCGACAAGAGAGAAAGAACAGAGAGAAAGGAAAGAAAGTGTGAGCGAGTACAGGCTGTTTTAATGACTGACTGGCTGGCTGACTCGCTAGATCTCAGACTAGCTGTAGGAGACGATTTGGATCTAGCCAGTATTCATAGCCCCTTTGCCCTGGGATCAGCCAGTCCAAGCAGGCCTCTTATATAATGGCAAAACCACCACAACACTCAACACAACACTCAGCCAGCCTGACAATGCTGCCACGTAGCTCAGTAGAAAGAGAGAGGAATCCAACAGGCGATGGCCCTTGTGGAGTCTAGCAGAGGTCATACTTTTTCATGTGCATGGTTTATTTTTCATAATCTGAAAACTTTGCAACCATGTTACAAATACACATTTTTTTAAACAATACATGGAATACCCAAAGAAAGACAACAAAGTATCATGGGATTTAACTCAAATGCACTTCCTCTGTCAATGCTATACATTCTCTCTCCCTCCCTCTTGACCCGTTCCTTCTGAATTCCTCCATATGTTTCTCCGTGTCCTAAGTGTTCTGGTGGCAGGGCTGAGTGACAGGTCCGCCCAGGTTAAGATGTGGGATACCCTTACAGAGAAGGGGTGCAAGAGCTGAACTGGACGACCCAGCACTAACACAAACAGGGAGCTGATCACTGTGGAGCGACAGAGTGGGACCACTGATTGACATTTTAAAAACACAACACCTCCCCTGGCCTGCCCAGACTCGATCTCAAGTTGTTAAATGACAACCAGGGAATCTCCTGTTTGTGTGTGTGTGTGTGTGTGTGTGTGTCTGTGTGTGTGTGTGTGTGTGTGTGTGTGTGTGTGTGTGTGTGTGTGTGTGTGTGTGTGTGTTGAACATTTAGGCAGACACAAAGAAAATTCCTTTGGAGCCTTTTTAATGGCTCTTGGGTCTTTCGGGGTAACAGAGTATATACAGGTAAATTCATGGACAAAGAAAGGAAGGTCAGGATAACGAGAACACTTGATATTACCCAGAGATTTCACAGAGAACAAAACTTGAGAGAGCGGTAAATCACAAGAAATCAAGAGTTTTACTGGAGAGAAAGGCGCAGCACCAGTCAGATCCCCCTCTCGTCCGCCAGCATTTGTATGGCTGGCTGGCTCTGGAAGTCTGGCACAGCACCGGGAGCGGTGACCAAGCCTCCCAGTGACTTCCCATAGCAGGGAGGAACAGCCAACTTCATGCTGCTATATCAGTGTTCTCACCCGGCCACAGCATTGGCTTGGATGGCTCCTGACAGATTAATGAGACATTACAAGAGATTTTTTTGGTCTTTTGGGGGGGTTTGGTTTGGGTAGGTGAAAGCCTGGATTTAAAGAGAGAGAAGGAGGGTGTGTGTGTGTGTGTGTGTTTATGTGTACACACAAAGTGAGAGAGTGAAAGGGGCAGAGAGAGGAAGGAAAGAGGAGGGGAGACAGAGGGAAGGTGGGGGAGAAAAGAAAAAAGTAGGCCATGAAAGAGAAGGAATGGAATGAAGAGATGGGGGGGGCGAGAGCAAGAGAAAGCAGGTGTTAAAGCTCTGTGGTGGTTTCCCTTCCTGAGCAGAGACAGTCTAACAACCAAGCAATGTGTGAGGTGTCACAGGAATCATCTCATACCCCCCCCTTTCCCCATCACATTTTACATTAGCACCAATGGAAACTTGTTAACAGTGTGCTGAGGGAGGGAGTTAGAAAAAGAAAATGAGAGAGACAAAGTGAGAGACCGAGAGAGGGAGGAGAGTGAGAGGGAGATAAACTGAGGAAGAGAGCTTAAAGTGAGCATGAGAGAGAAAGATACAGAGAGACAAGACAGGGGGAGATGGAGCGAAACAGAGGGAGGAGGGAGGGGGGCGGAGAGAGAAGATGAGAATGAATGCTTTCATTCACGCTGATGTGTGCGTGTCAATGTGTGCATGCATGTGTGCGTTCATGCTCAGTCTCTGCATTTGATCCCCAAAACATACAGGGGACCATCAGTCTCTCTGGAGTTTGACTGGTTCTGGCCCAACACAAATTCTGAGCCTGATCCAAAAACCATTCAACTGCACCCATGACCTCCTGCAGTCTCTCTTCAGCCATCACTCCTCCTCTCAGACAAATCCACTTTCACTCCATCTCCCCTTTCATCTCTCTCTCTCATCATTCGAGAAAGAGAGAGAGAGAGCAACCGTGTGCACGTGTGTGTGTGCGTGTATGTTTGTGTGAAAGTATTGCTATACTTGTGAGGGCCGACCCTTGACAGCCCAACATTGTTGTGAGAATAAATTTGATTTTTCAGTATTTCAAGGGTTTATTTTAGAGTTAGGATTGGGTTTAGGATTATGGGTAGAATTAGGATTAAGTTAACGTTAGGCGTGCAGTGCTGATGGTTAACATTAGATTTAGGGTGCTAAGGAACGAATCTTCTAGAAGGGTCCTCACAACTAGAGAAGTACCAGTGTGTGTGTGTGTGTGTGTGCGCACACTCACAGGAGTTTACAGAAAACCATTTGCTGCCACAGCCACCTGTCTGTTGCACTGTAGGATGAGATACCTTTCATATGATGCGGGCCTCTAGATTCCCTTAGGGTCACCTGTATATCCAGTATCCAAGTACACCCCCATGGCTTTGCTCATGGATGTTCCTGGGTTTCATTGCTACAATCTCTGAGTTTCATGGAAACTAAAACAGCATCTTTTGGAACTACTCCATTAAGAGCCCACTATTCACAGGAATGCATTCCCTGATTTTAAAGAAGCTCCGGTCCACTGGCATCAGTGGACCCATTGTTCAGAACATTCTAGTCATTCTAGTCATCCTATACTATATAAAGACTACAGGCATCAGCAATCAAGTGGAACTGGTAGCAACTCCAGAAGGCAATCTGTCCCACTATGGAGGACCTCTGGTGTGGCTACATTAAGCCTAGCATACAGCCTCAGAGATATGAGAAATAAACAGTCTTTCTATTTGATGTTTCATACTGTACTATCAATATGACCTGAGAGCCTAGCTCTTCACCACATAAAATTACAAATCAGTAATTTAACAGAGACAATAATAGTTGAAAATGTACACAGTAAGTAACTCGACATTCTTCCATTTAATTTTTTTTTTCAAAATGAACATGGATTTAAACTTTATTAAAAGAGGCACATATTATCTTGGATCAGCATTTTGAGGATAGCACTGTTCATTTGCATCACTGTCATGAGATGGCAGCTCTACGCAAGTCCCATTCCATGCAGCCATGCAGGTTTCTCTGACCAACTCCACTTCAATTAACGTGCTCAGCTTGCAGTCTTGGCTTCTCTGATATCTGGTTACATTTAAAATGGGGACACGCATGAAAAATAGAAGAGTCTATGTAGCTTTGGTTTGAGAATCACTTGACCTGGGTTTGCTCCTGCAGCAAGGCCAAGAAACCACGTCTGATTACTCAGAATGCAGACAGACATGCAGAGATGACACGTGTTCACAGGAGACGTTGATTGTACCAACAACAATTTACGTACAAACAGAAGTATTCACATCACTAACAAATCTCTTGAACCTTTCTGAGAAAACAAACAATTGGAAAAGCCTGTCTTAAAAGATGAATTTAGTCAGAGAGATCATCAGATGCATGAGTCCAAGCATGCAGAGATACAAAGCAAACAGTTAAGTCTCAACATCCAAGAGGCCGAAATCCTAAAACAGTGGTTTACAAAAGTCTGACACAGAGCCCAGCATGTCAAAGGAGGGTCAGAGAGAGACCGATTGCAGCACTTTTCTATGCTACATCCCTATCTTCACTCCCAGAATGCTGAAGCAATGATACACGCCGTCTCACGCTATTCAAATGCCAACCAAATCGCACCCCCAAATGACCCCATTTTCTCACACATTCCACTACCTGTTATAACCACACACACACAGCACTCACCCCTGGCCTCTGAGAAATATGATTTTGTGTGGAAAACACGATGACTGCCATAGTTTCCAATCACCAACATTGCCCTGATCTTTTTCTCTAACAACTTTTTTTCCCCCCAATTCATAAGGAGAGGGGCTGACCCGAATTTATGAATGACAATAAAAGACAGTAAAAGTGTCACCTTGAAGGGCTGTAAAGTGGTTTCTACTGAACAAAGAAAGAGGTGGACGTCTTACATGATCCTAATTGTAAACAGACAGTGAATGAGAGGTCTTTTTATTGCTTCTGACCGCAGGTGTAACACTGTGCAATGGAAAAGCATGCACAGCCTACACACAAAGGGGAGTACAGGGGGGGGAGGCGATGCATGTGTCCCTTTGGCACTTGTTCCATTAAGGGGAACCTTGAAACTATCCAGTGGTACCTTGAGGCTGGCCTATAGTGTATTACAGTGGAAGTCCACTTTCTAGTGGAAATTCCATCATGGTAACAGCAATGTTTACTCAAGTGCCACCAATAAAGCTCACTGCATGAAAAAAGAGAGCACTGACATTTTAGTTTCTTCTCTTCATTTAACAACTTCATTCAGTGTGAGCGTATGTATGATTAGATTTAGGGAGTGGATAACATATCACTGTTCACCCACGGGCCCGTCAGAGACTCTCATTCATTCTCTCAAGTGTCTCAGCCAATTCTGTCTGGTTTCTGGAATTACCAGAAATTGCCTCACATTATGAATCTGTATGTGACCATAACATAGGATCATATCTGAGTGAAGCATTGTTTTTCCCACAGTGCTTTAAACTTTTATACCTGTTCTACTTTGTATATTTTTGATTTCCATCTTTGCGCTCTTGCCTCCTTCACAATTTCACTACAGTTTTCTAATCTTGATTATTGTTTCACAGATAGGGTAGCTCTATTATTATTTATTATTCTCCAATCCCATCAGAATTTTTTCTATCTATTCACTGAGTTCTACATTTGTTCCTAAAATTTATCCTGTGTTGATGTACAGAAAGAAAGCCACTTTATTTTGTCATTGTACAGGTTACAAGGAAATTTGATCTCTGCATTTAATCCATCCTACTGTATAGGAGCAGTGGGCAGCTGCAGCACCCAGGGACCAACTCCAGTTCTTCTTTCCATTGCCTTGCTCAGGGGCACAGGCAGGAGTATTAACCCTAACATGCATGTCTTTTTGATGGTGGGAGGAAACCGGAGCACCCGGAGGAAACCCACACAGACACGAGGAGAACATGCAAACTCCACACAGAAAGGACCTGGGACAGCCTGGGGTTTGAACCCAGGACCTTCTGGCTGTGAGGCAACAGCATTAACCACTGGGCCACTGTGCTGCCCAGTTAGGGGATCAAAGACACATTTAGCAAGCTAATAAACCTTATAAGGATGTATAAACGTAGACCAGCTCTATACAGTGTAAGAGAGACAGGTCATTGTATTGAATTGAAATCCATCCACCCATCCATCCATTATCCAAACCGCTTACTGTGATGTTAGTTTACCACCACTACTGAAGATTTGAGTAGTACTGCCCTGTGTAAAGAACTGCCCCGTTTATTTCATCTCATATTAACAGACTGGCGTTTCCCAAAGGTTTCCCAAAGTCTCCCCAAAAAAGAATGCTATGAACTTAATGAGCTTTAATAGATGAAAATTACACATACATGTGACAGAAACTAGTTACACCAATCAGCCAAAACACTAAAACCACCTGCCTAATATTGTGTAGGTCCCTCTCTTGCCGCCAAAACAGCTCTGACCCATCGAGGCATGGACTCTACAAGACCTCTGAAGGTGTCTTCTGGTATCTGGCACCAAGACATTAGCAGCAGATCCTTTAAGTCCTGTAAGTTGCAAGGTGGGGCCTCCATGGATCGGACTTACTTTTCCAGCACATCCCACAGATACTTGAATCGCTTGAGATCTGGGGGAATTTGGAGGCCAAGGTAACACCTTGAACTTTTTGTCATATTCCTCAAACCATTCCTCAACAATGTGTGCAGTGTGGCAGGGTGCATTATCCTTCTGAAAGAGGCCACTGCCATCAAGGAACACCAGGGAACACCATTGCCATGAAGGGGTGTACCTGGTCTGCAACAATGCTTAGGTAGGTGGCAAGTGTTACAGTAACATCTACATGAATGCCAAGGACCCTGGCCAGAAGAACATTGCCCAGAGATTAAGATATACTTTATTAATCTCCGTGGGGAAATTCATCCTTTGCATTTAACTCATCCTAGCTGTGTAGCTAGTAGCAGTGGGCAGCCGCTGTGTAGCACCTGAGGATCAACTCCAGTTCATCTTTCCTCTTGCCTTGGTCAGGGGCACAGACAGGAGTATTAGCCCTAACATACATGTCTTTGATGGTGGGAGAAAACCGGAACACCCAGCAGAAACCCACACAGACACAGGGAGAACATGCAAACTCCACACAGAAAGAACCTGGGACGGCCTGGGGTTCGAACCCAGGACCTTCTAGAGCATCACACTGCCACCGCCAGCTTGCTTTTTTCCCCCCCATAGTGCATCCTGGTGCCATGACTTCCCCAGGTAAACAATGCACATGCACCCAGCCATCCATATGATGTAAAAGAAAATGTGATTCATCAGACCAGGCCACCTTCTACCATGGTTCCATGGTCCAGTTCGAACACTCACGTGCCCACTGTAGGCACTTTTGGCGGTAGACAGGGGTCATCATGGAGACTCTCACCGGTCTGCGGCTATGCAGCCCCATACACAGCAGGGTGTGACACACTGTGTGTCCTGACACCTGTTTATCATAGCCAGCATTAACTTTTTCAGCAATTTGAACTACGGTAGTTCTTCTTTGGGGTTGGACCAGATGGGTTAGACTTTGCTCCTCATGTGCATCAATGAGCCTTGGGCCCCCATGACCCTGTCGCTGGTTCACCGGTTGTCCTTCCTCGGACCACTTTTGGTAGGTACTGGCCATTGCATACTGGGAACACTCCACAAGATCTGTCGTTTTGGAGATGCTCTGACCCAGTCGTCTAGCCATCACAACTTGGCCCTTGTCAAAATCACTCAGATCCTTACGATTGCCCATTTTTCCTGCTCCCAACAAATCAACTTCAAAAACGGACTCTTAACTTACTGTCTAATATATCCCAGCCCTTTACAGGTGCCATTGTAATGAGATAATTAATGTTATTCACTTACCTGTCAGTAGTTTTAATGTTTTGTCTGATTGGTGTATAACAATTAATAAATCAGTTGCAAACAATGTAAATTAAAAATGTGCCACATCACAAGGTACAAACCTATGCATTCATTCAGTAAGAGGGAATATGTGTGAAATGGTAAGCATGTTTGAAATCTTCCAATATCTATTTAATAAAGATTCATCTATGCTTTGATGGCTTTACCTTAACAGTGATTGAGGGATATATAAATCAATGGTCCATTCTACTATTTATACCGTTTAACTGTTACCATCATGTTTTGATGTTTCTAAATATAAAAAGTGTTGGGTGAATTTCAGAGCAAAAAAAGTCACGTGAACTAGTGCATACAATGAAGTTAATATTTTATAAAGCAAAATATGCATTATAGAAATAAGGCCTCAACAACTTTTTTCAACAAGTATCGGTCATAGAGTCTGAATACCAAGTTTGTACTTATTGTTGACACAACCCTAACCCTTGAGCTCAGTACAAATTTGACCAAAAAAAGCAACAATCCATGTTATCTTGCTTTTTAAGAAAAGACCTTTCAGAAGAGAGTTCAGCAAAAAGTCACATAAAACTAAATACTGGGACTACATGAAATATAACAGGATCTTGCTATTAATCTCAATACTCTTGAGGCTCCACCTTACATAGGTAAACTTTTACATACATACAGCCCCGCCTGTTCTCTCACTTCTCTGTGATGCCACTACTAGACTGTATTGACCTGCCTCTCTCACAGCTACGTACCACGCGGTTTTAAAATCACAACTAAAAACGCACATTTTTATCCTCTTACCTGTCATCTATACAGGGTTTTTTTTTTAAGTTGCTGTTTAATTGCCCTCCAATTGTCCAATTTCTCCGTTGTTGGTTTTTTTTTTTTTTCCCCTTTTTTTCCCTCCACTTGTACCCGGCCAATTACCCCACTCTTCCGAGCTGTCCCGGTCGCTGTTCCACCCCCTCTGCCAATCCGGGGAGGGCTGCAGACTACCACATGCCTCCTCCTATACATGTGGAATCTCCAGCCGCTTCTTTTCACCTGACAGTGACTAGATTCACCAGGGGGACGTAGCACGTGGGAGGATCACGCTATTCCCCCCAGTCCCCCCCCCCGAACAGGTGCCCTGGCCGACCAGAGGAGGCGCTAGTGCAGCAACCAGAACCAGGACACATACCCACATCTGGCTTGCTATGCGCAGACACAGCCAATTGTGTCTGTACGGATGCCCGAGGTAACACAGGGATTTGAACCGGCGAGCCCTGTGTTGGCAACGGAATACATCGCTATACTACCCGGATGCCCACATACTCTTCTCTTTTTGATTGTGTTCTACTGTACTTTGACTTTGTAAAGTGTCTTTGAGCTCTGGAAAGGTGCTGTAAAAAGGAATTGCTTTATAACCGTTTTTATCATTATTATCATTATTTCTGAGCTTTTGAAATTACCGGTAACAATTTGGCTGTCTTTGTCTAATGCTTTTGTCCTCATGATCTGATTCCTCTTCTGTCAATGCAAGTGCCCGTCCTTAGCAATAAGCAACGGAGCAACAGGTTGCTTTATTCTGCTTCAATCCCATGATCTGCCTCTGCTAAGGACATGTGCCCCCCATCTGTTTCCGACCGTAATAGTGTTGTTGCAGGGTTCAAGAGGATTGCCCTGAAAACAAAGCTCTCTAAATCCACCCCTTCCTCTTAGGAGGAAGCAAAATAGCATACATCAGCTCCCATACGTCTCTCCTCAGCACCTACAAGCCTGACTAAGCTTTTTCTTTAATTGATACCTCCCAACAAGTTTACCACATAAGCACTAGATGTGCACTCACATAGCTCAACAAATTTAGTTATCAAAATTTGGAAAAAGCACAAGTTATAGGGTGCTATGAACTGTGGCACAGCAGAGAGACCCAGACATTAAAATCTGGCTGATAACCTATCTTCACTCATTTTAAAAATCTAAACATCTGTACACTGTGCTTATTATTTAGAAAGCTATGAGCACTATGCCTGCCATCATGAAAGAGCAGAGGGTATGAGAATGCGAGGAAAAAAATGGAAGATAGTGCATTACTGGGACATGCAGAGTTTAGTTAGTTTTGAAACGACCACTGGTATACTCACACAGGAGTATGCTGAGACCTTCTCAGCATATCTGTTTATCCAAACAATCTTTAAATTAGAACCAGACCCAGATTCTGACCCTCACTTACTCCACCCACAAATCTGGCATCTCAATCATACATTCATGAGCTTCTTCCATCACAGAGAAATGCTACAATACTCTACTTTATATTTGTGCTTATTACTTGTGTCTGATCCCAGGTAATGATCAACTAATATCATCATCTGTCATTAGTAGACAGGATGTTTGTTTGGCTGACTGGGACACAACCCCATGAGACATGACGAGTGGTCATCTCCAGGGAAAATGTTTGCGGTCTTCGCTGTAGAAGGCTAAGCGACCACTAACAAGCAACTATTGGATAGGTTTCCAGATGGAATGCAACAGCACCTCTCTGGTCCAAATCACCATTAGAGACAAGACAACAATAACTATGCCTATTATGTACCTCTGAGTCATGCTATCTGACTGCACCATGATAAGCAGAATAGATATGCTAAGCTCCAAGTTTGACCAAAAGGAGTGTCTTGAATTCTTCATGCTAGGCAAATATGAAAGCAAGGGGCTCTGTAAATCAGAGGGTGTCAACTTGTGAATGTATAGACATGCTTGTTGGTGAAACAGCCTCGGAAACCGAGCCACTGTTGACTTAAGGGGGGCAGAGGTAGTGGAGATATGGGACTTTTCAAAACGTGGCCAGTCCCCTTGAGACAGCCTTTTCATGCTTCATGTTCTAGGTCCCTCAGGAGCCTGAGTGTTGCTGGGCAAGTGTCCAAGCGTCCAAACAATTCGGCGGCTCTGTGAAGTCCTTGGTCCAAATGTTCACATACTTTAGGCCAGTGGCTCTTCAACCCTCATTAGCCTAATTCTGAGAGCAGTTTGGGCCAAGATGCCCTGTCTGACACACCGTTCATGCTGTACAGAAGTGTATGTGCAAACAAGCAGCATTCATAACAAAAATCGAAGTTTTGCATGCTTTAAAGAAGCCATGTGGGTTGAAGTAACCCGCTCTAGATTTTCTATCAAGAAATAGTATATTACCCAGTTCAGAAGAGATTCCATTTGGGGGGAAAAATACACATAATACAGTGTGCCATAGATTATATAAATATCAACATTGATATTGATATATTAATAACGAAATAGCTCTATGCTTTAACCATGAAGTCTTCATTGGCTGAACTCAATATAAGTACCATGGGATGTCTCCAATTAATCCCTTTCCAGCTAAACAAATAAGGATAATCCAATTTGAGACTCTCAAAATAACTGCCTAATGTTGTTGTGATTACGAGATAAAAGAGCAACGAAGTCCAGTCAGAATTGGGGGTATCCTATGAACAACTGTAACTGGAAGGACTGAGATCCCCAGTCAAGATGCCAATTCCTCTTGAATCCCATGGTCGATATGTCACTAACATGTCCTACATGCATGATACTCCAAAAACTCATTGGCCATAATGTTATTGTTGGAGCCTTGTTCGTCTTTTGGCAACATTAGATCTGAAGCACTCATGGGAAACAGTCTGCTGTCAGGCCTCTGTGACCTTTCAGTATGGGCTGGATTTGCCACAGAGGCACAGCATCAATTCTGAACATTTGAGACCACTGACATTGTATACTGTGGGAGGAAACACACAGTACAATGTCCCACAGTCCAAAGACATGTAGGTCAGGTGAATCGGCCACACTAAATTGCCCCTAGGTGTGGGTTTGTCAGCCCTGTGATAGACTGGTGGCCTGTCCAGGATGTTTCCCTGCCTGCCGCCCAATGACTGCTGGGATAGGCTCCAGCATCCCACAACCCGAATTCAAATAAGCGGCTTGGATAATGGATGGATGGATGACATTGTACTTCCCTAGGACAGTAATCTTACTCATCCAGCAGGCCAACTGTGGGGCAGTAGTTACCTGATGAAGGCACAAAAGAAAGAAAGAAAGAAGGCAGAAAGGAAGAAAATGGGGTAGTGCAGCAGACTAAGATGCATGTGTCTCAAAGACAGGGTTCATAGTTTGAATCCCTGTGTTACCTCCAGCAAAGCCAGGTGCCTCCTTAGGAGAACATGGAATTGAACCTGTAAAACCAGGGTGAAAACAGCAGAAAAATGCCCCTGCCCCAAAAAATGATAAGCCAAAACATTAACCCAGAGAATCTATTTATAAGGCTGTGTATACAAACCTATAACCATAGCACACAATGTGAGAGTTGACATCAATATCAGAAATCTCTCAAACTCCCCAGCCTGGGAAAACCCATTTGTAAAAAAAATTGCCAGAAACAAAAAACCACCATTATGGAAAGAGAACACGTTGCCACTGTTTACCCTGTTGGTGGATCTCCATAGCAACATTTCTGCTATGAGATTACAAGACCTTCCCTTTCAAACATAATAGACAAAAGCAACACTGGGGAAGAAGAAGAGGGTGTGTGTGTGTGTGTGGGGGGGGGTTGAAAGAAGGGAGAAGCCTGAGAAGCGCTTAATAGGAAGGCAGTCAGGCTCACACTGTCTCCCTCTCTGTGTTGTCTCTGTCTGAGACTGTCTAATGGCTTCGCCATTGTCCTGACAGGAATGAGGACTGACCTTTTGGATGTGTTCGCTGCTGATAAAACACAGGATCACAAATAATCTGTGTGTGGACTCAATGTTCAGTAAGAATGTGTGTACGTGTGTGTTCCTGTCTAGGTTCATAGACCTGGGTATAAACTAGCTTATACAACAAGAGGGAGTGTGATTGCTAAGTGGCTAATCTGAATCTTTGGGTTTGTGTACATGTACTTTGTGTGTGTGTGTGTGTGTGTATGTGTGTGTGAGACGCAGATTGGCAGGTGACATTGAAAGTGATTAAAGAAGAACGAGAGGGCACTCTGTCTAGCCTCTGTGTGGTCACGGGCAATGCGTGTGGTCGCGCTGCCACACCTGGACACACCTGGGACATCACACACACCACACACCACACACACACAAAACCACTTCAGACCCACATACAAACATACACCGCACTGTGGCCCACCTAGTGAGGGGGATTACCAAATGCAGCTGGCATGCAAAAAAGCCTGAACAGAGCAAGTTTTGTCCTATTTTCACTGCTCACTTTAGCTGAGACTTGTAATCTTAGTATGTACATCATCTAGCTGGACCTCATATAGCAACTGTCAACCACCTCTGACCAGCCTGCAATAGTACCACAATCACACACCTGTCTTGCCGCATGAGGCCCCCCAGTTTCAAGAACCTGTAGATTGAGATTAACCTCTTGTTTGAAATAGAATATTTCACCCTTAATGCTATAACATACAATAACAACATGGTGGTAATTACTATCATGATCTTTATGAAAGCCTAGTTATAATATCTGTAAGCACATAAGGCATTACCACAGCGCTCTCCTGACACACTGCATTGCCAGAATAAAGCTTTGTAGGGCTAATTGTGTATGAAAAATTTCATCCCTATGTCATTCTGACACTGTGACTCAGTGAGGGGGGAAAAAAAAACAACAACTTCCAGGCTAATAAAACAGACACAGGGGCATTGCATGATATTTTACATCAAAGTTCCATCCTATCAATCCTTGTCAAGGAATAACAAAATGCATGAGAGGCCCGTACAGAAAAATTTCCATTACATAATCGCAGGCTAGGCCTATTTGTCACAATTTGTTTGTTTGTTGTAGGCTTTACTCATTTAGGCCTCGGCAAAAGAGAAATGCAAGCCGGATGGAAAAAAGGAAACAATCTAAATTTCTGGGAGTGAAAGTCAAGGAGCCTAGCAGCCAAACCAGGGGAAATTCAACATGAAAGCCTGATGACTTCCAGTTGTTACAGAGGGTTATTATAACCCCAACACTATTAAGGGACCCAGCCAGTTGGCATACCAGCACGTCCACAATGTCCAATCTGATACGCTGTTGTTCAGTGCTTGCCAAGAGTGAGGACTCTTAACAGAGGTCTTTCATCTGTCAGGCCATCTTGCAATGTCATATGTGGAGCCTGTGGTTATAAATCGGGCATCCAATTGAAGCTCTGTCTGGGCATGGATTTGTAATTCTGTTCAATATTCATCACTCTGTTTTGGGTTCCAGTGATGCATGATACAAACCATTTCAAATGCCTCAATGGACAGAAAGTTACTGTCTAATCAGGAGGATTCATTTAAATTTTCTTGGACTTCGCTGTGAAAATGAATGACCGACAGATGGCATCATTCCACACACAGAGTTCTACAGTAATTGTTGAGACTGAGAAACAAACCATTGTGGAGCTCCCATTCATGCTTTTGTCTGTCAGATTCAAAAGGACATTGCTGACATCTAAATTGCTGTGCAAACAAGCAGACTGTGCCTGTCTGATTGGTGCTAATGCGTGGCTCACAACTTCCACAGGGGGGCAGAGTGGCTGTGGTTCCCTATTATCATCAGCCCTTCTGATTGACTTAATTTATTACAGCACACATCTAAGTACAGACCCAGTGAATGGGCGTTTGTCGGTCAACCACACACCATCAGCTCAACTCAGTGTTTGAGGTGAAACAGCATCCCTGATAGGGTGCTCAGAGTGTGTCAGAGAGGTGGTTGTTGTTGTTTTTCAAGGCCACAGCAGGCGGAACCAGCGTCAGAGAGACGCAGTGAGAGCTGGGATTCACACAGACGGCTCATTAATGTGGGATCAAGCAGAGAGACAGAGGACGTCTGTGGAGCATGGCCAACTCTTTCTTGCTCCCCACAGAGACCCCTTTCTCCACCTCTCGCCCCACTTCATGTCTTTATTGCACCACGCACATGCACAAAACACACCTATAATATCCTGTTCCACCTTTGAAGAGGGAGGAGGGAGTGTTGAGCAAAGACGCGGGGTTGCTAGGGTTGAGTTTGTGTATGTGTGGGTGCACAAATGTCATGCATGTGTATGTATTCATCTGTTTGTGTGTGTGTATATGTGTGTATGCACATATGTTTATCATGTTTAAGTGCATGCGTGTTGTGGACAGCGAGGTTAAAAGGAAATCGAACCCTGTGGATGTGAGGACAGGCTGCTTTCAACATGGGGTCCCTCAGCATCAATTAGCAAGTGGTGTTTGACTGGCTCCTGTTAGAGCCTGAAGTGGGCCAGGTGAAGGAGGTAAACAGACATCCCCAGGGTACACTAAACTCAGGAGGAGGGCAACAATGTGCCACTAGTGGAACCACAGAGGCCTGCCTGTGCCTGCCAGCTAACACGCTTTAGGAGTCATTTCCTACCTTCTCCTCCAATTTCCTTGCCCTGGTTCATATACAACATTGACAGTGGACAGTTGATTTGCTGCATAAGAAGCCTTTTTAACCACTATTATGCTATCCTGTGTTCTTGAAGGAGCCAGTGTTTTGGTAACCATTTTGGCCAGCTGATTAGACTTATCTTTATGCATGCTCAATAATCCAGGTAATAAAATCAAAGAAAGTTGAATCAGTTCATCTGTGTTGTTGTATCCAGATGAATTGATTCATCTTTCTTTGATTAGACTATCAGGTAGATAAACACAATCAATTCTCAAAGAACATAATCAAAGGTGTGTGGTGCACTACAATGCTCAAAAGGATTTTTTTTGTTTTTTGTGACTTAGCACCTCCCTGGACCATAATCTGCAGTCAGTCTCTTTCGACCAGATGAAAATGTGGCCCAAGCTAAAGTTTGATACCTACTGTTATGCAATAATCCATGGACCTTTAATTAAAAAAAAAAGCACATAGAACATAACAGAATTGTGACTTCTGTAATTGTCCCCCACCATAGCATGCAGAAACAGCACAAAAAAAATGAGAAATGTGTGGGGGGGGGGGCAAGTAAGGAAAAGAAGTAGGGAGAGGAGGGGCATCCAGTCAAGTAAAGTAATCACGTGTTCTTTTTAAGGCTGCAACTAACAACTATTTTGATAATCAATTAATCAGATAAAAACACAAAAACATTTTATTTCTGTCATTTTATCCCAAAAACAAAATGTTATTCCAAATTGGCAATATTACCCCAAGTAACAGACCTTAATGTAATGTAAGACAAAAGGTGCAAAAGACATATGCTCTAATTTTTTTTTAAGAGCACAAAAAACAGGTATTTTTACATTGCTTGGATGGACCTGAGCTGTTAAAGTAATAATGAATTATAAATAACAAAAAAGGAAAAACGTAATAAGTGTTAACAGGCTTTGCTACATCAAACAGCTTTAACAACAGGCCAAGAACTATGGAGGTAGATAGTGTTACTGCAGTAACACTTTGTCACACACTTGCTACCTCTCTTTCACACACACAGTCGGGGAGGAATCCAAGAAGTTTTTGTCTTGTTGTATTTAGAAAGCCTTTTAAGTGATAACACCTGCATAGAAATATGAATATGCAGTGATCAGGTCAGTCCCAACCCCCCCCCCCTTTCAGGAACTTTGCGTTGCAATCCAAAAATGTTACCATTTCCACATGCTCCTGGCTAAGGCTAGCTCTCTTCTTGGAAGCTATGTTGCCTGCTGCAGAGAACAGCCGCTAAGATGGTGTTGAGGTGCCAGGGATGCATAAGTAGGACTTTGCTAGCCTGGCCAAGGTGGGATATCGATCCTTGTTAGCCTTACACCAATATAATGGACTTTCTTCCTTGGCAAGGGGCTTCTCCCTAAAAGTATGTGAGGACTTCATTCTTCATTTGGCTGGCTGTTGAGATCCTCAGCTTCCCGCTCTCTGTTTTCTTCTTCACTGCTAGTATTGGAATTGAGGAGTGAGTAAAGTAACGAGTCAGGAGCTGCAGGTTCAGCAGCTGTAGTAACGGTGGCAGTGATACTGGTTTGGTCACAGAGACTGCCATGCTGCTGCTCATCCATCCCCCTTCTCACTCTGAGTGCCAGTGTTTACACTTTGGCTTACACATTCAGGACTTCATCAGGTGTTTGAAACTCGAGTCTTTTGAACCTCGGGTCCAGGGGTGCCATGTCTGAGTAAGAAGTCTCCCTCTTCAGGATTGCCAGTTCAAATCCCCGTGTTACCTCCGGCTTGGTCAGACGTCCCTATAGACACAATTGGCTGTGTCTGCGAGTGGGAAGCCAGATGTGGGTATGTGTCCTGGTCACTGCACTAGCGCCCCCTCTGGTCGATCAGAGCGCCTGTTTGGGGGGGGGGGATAGCAGTGGGGTAATTGGCCAAGTATAATTGGCAGGGGGGAAAAAAGGGAAGGGGAAGTCTCCCTCTTCCAACGCTGTTGCAGCTGCTCCATAACAGTGAGTTGGAAAGCCCGCACCAAGGCTGACTCAAAGGCAGCAATCTGGGTGGACTTCAATAGCCCCTTCACAAGTGGAGGTACTGCAGAGATTGTTATTTAGTTCTCCCCACTCATGAAGACAGTGGGACATTCAAAAGCCTTAAGGGCTGTGGAAAGCTCTTCCAGCAGGCTCCACTGGTCTGGTTTCAAATCCAGGTACTTTTTGCCCCTCTGTGTGACAGAGGAGTCAGACAGCATTGTGGTTACAAGCCACCTTTGCTCAAGCTGTCAGCTTACAGTGGGGAAAACAAGTATTTGATACACTGCCGATTTTGCAGGTTTTCCCACTTACAAAGCATGTAGAGGTCTGTAATTTTTATCATAGGTACACTTCAACTGTGAGAGACGGAATCTAAAACAAAAATCCAGAAAATCACATTGTATGATTTTTAAGTAATTAATTTACTTTTTATTGCATGACATAAGTATTTGATACATCAGAAAAACAGAACTTAATATTTGGTAAAGAAACCTTTGTTTGCAATTACAGAAATCAGACGTTTCCTGTAGTTCTTGACCAGGTTTGCACACACTGCAGCAGGGATTTTGGCCCACTCCTCCATACAGATCTTCTCCAGATCCTTCAGATTTCGGGGCTGATGCTGGGCAACACGGACTTTCATCTCCCTCCAAAGATTTTCTATTGGGTTCAGGTCTGGAGACTGGCTAGGCCACTCCAGGACCTTGAGATGCTTCTTACGGAGCCACTCCTTAGTTGCCCTGGCTGTGTGTTTCAGGTCGTTGTCATGCTGGAAGACCCAGCCACGACCCATCTTCAATGCTCTTATTGAGGGAAGGAGGTTGTTGGCCAAGATCTTGCGATACATGGCCCCATCCATCCTCCTCTCAATACGGTGCAGTCGTCCTGTCCCCTTTGCAGAAAAGCATCCCCAAAGAATGATGTTTCCACCTCTATGCTTCACGGTTGGGATGGTGTTCTTGGGGTTGTACTCATCCTTCTTCTTCCTCCAAACACGGCGAGTGGAGTTTATACCAAAAAGCTCTGTTTTGGTCTCATCAGACCACATGACCTTCTCCCATTCCTCCTCTGGATCATCCAGATGGTCATTGGCAAACTTCAGACGGGCCTGGACATGCGCTGGCTTGAGCAGGGGGACCTTGCATGCGCTGCAGGATTTTAATCCATGACGGCGTCATGTGTTACTAATGGTTTTCTTTGAGACTGTGGTCCCAGCTCTTTTCAGGTCATTGACCAGGTCCTGCCATGTAGTTCTGGGCTGATCCCTCACCTTTCTCATGATCATTGATGCCCCACGAGGTGAGATCTTGCATGGAGCCCCAGACCGAGGGAGATTGACCATCATCTTGAACTTCTTCCATTTTCTAATAATTGCGCCAACAGTTGTTGCTTTCTCACCAAGCTGCTTGCCTATTGTCTTGTAGCCCATCCCAGCCTTGTGCAGGTCTACAATTTTGTCCCTGATGTCCTTAAGACAGCTCTCTGGTCTTGGCCATTGTGGAGAGGTTGGAGTCTGATTGATTGAGTGTGTGGACGGGTGTCTTTTATACAGGTAACGAGTTCAAACAGATGCAGTTAATACAGGTAATGAGTGGAAAACAGGAGGGCTTCTTAAAGAAAAACTAACAGGTCTGTGAGAGCCGGAATTCTTACTGGTTGGTAGGTGATCAAATACTTATTTCATGCAATAAAATGCAAATTAATGATTTAAAAATCATACAATGTGATTTTCTGGATTTTTGTTTTAGATTCCGTCTCTCACAGTTGAAGTGTACCTATGATAAAAATTACAGACCTCTACATGCTTTGTAAGTGGGAAAACCTGCAAACTCGTCAGTGTATCAAATACTTGTTCTCCCCACTGTATGTAGAACGTGCTGTCTACCTTGTGCTTATGTCCTGAACAAGCCTTTGCACAGGTGTGGCCATTTGTTGCCGTTTCCCTCTTAGCTTGTTGCAGGCTAGCTCACTTCTTTTTTTTTTATTAATGTTCCACAAGACATCCTGTAGTCCCAATAGCTTTTTCAATGCTTGGGTGCTTCAATGCAGAATTGGTCATGAGTTGTAAGGTAGAGTCAATGCAGTGTACAGAGAACCACCCATGCTTCTCCTCAAGTATGTTTGCCCCAGCCATAACATTGGCACCATTGTCATGCACAATGGGGAATAATTTTGCTAGGAGGAATTTCAAACCTAGCTGCTACCTCTTACAACCATTCTGCGATGTTGGATGCCATATGGCTGTCCTGCAGTGGCATGGTAGTAAAGCAAATTGACTCCATGTCCCAATCATCTTTGATGTTGTGGTATGTAATGCAAAGGTAGGCTTCAGTGGCTACACTTGCCCATGCATCAATGATGACAGCAATTTTGCTGTTGTTGGCTTTTATTACAATCTTCACTTCCTGGAATGTCTCTTGATATTTCCTCTTACCAGCTTAGTAAAATGGGTCCTTGAGGGAAGAGTGTAACCAGGGTGAAGGGTGTTGAACACTGCTCTGAAGCCATCATCTTCAACCATTGTTAGTGGCCTCACGTCGGTGACAAGCATGTTTAGGATACCATCTGTCAAAACAGCTGCTTGTTGTGGTGTGCATGGTGCTTTATTCTCCATCAAGTAGCCACTCATGGTGAGTTACTGTTTTTTGTTTGAAATGAGAAAGACAGTATGAGTATGCATAATAGCACGTTTTACATAACATTCAATACATGCCTTGCTGTTTTAAGTTAATAATTGCTTATGTAAAGGCCAGTGACCAAAAGGCCAAGTACAGACAAGACACAATTTCTTTTATATAAACAGATATGCTCCAAACAATGCAATTTTCCTAGCTCACTTCTTATGTACATTATAGTGTCTCTCTCCAACCTAATTTCAGCAAATTAACACATTGAAATAGCTTAATAATTAAACTGCCATACCTATAACAAGTCATTAGCTCTACCAGGTAGTGGGTAATTAATTTAGCTTGCTAGACTAATGTTAGCTATACCGCGGGAGCGTGTCTATGTTCCCTCAAACCTACTTCATTGAACGTAACTAAACTTAACCTAATCTACCTTAACCCAATGCTTACCTTAACCTAACTTTAACCAATAGCTAACCTATTCGATAGCTAACCCACAGGGCTGAGGGAACATAGGGCTGACCCTGTATACTTCCTCTGCTCTACCACTGACATTGTCCATCTATTTAAATACACTTGTCATGCAATATTAACTTAACAGACCATTCAAGATGGATCACAAGCAAAAACCAGCTATTAGATAAACAAGATGAACTACCTTCTGTGAGACGAACGATTCCTCATTTCAAAACACAACGCATGCCATGGGTCTAAAACTCATTTAATTAATTAAGATTTTGAAGTAACTTACCCTGCTGTTGAATCCCCTTCATCCATGACTCCGTGTTTTCATTTCAGGTGTTCCCTCATTACCATGGTGCTCCCGTGCTATGCAAGGTTTTACATAGTTTGCAGCTAACACGCTTTTTACTCTAATTTACATTGAAGTAGTCCCATACTATAGATGATTTTGGTCAAACAGTTTTCTCTGCCTCCTCCATGTTGTATGTATATATAAAAATAAAGCCACTTTATCTTGTCATTGTATTGTTACAAAGAATTGTATTCTTAAAACAAATTTGTCTTCTGCATTTAACCCATTCTATTGTATAGGAGCAGTGGGCAGCTGCAGCGCCCAGGGACCAACTCCAGTTCTTCTTTCCATTGCCTAGGTCAGGGGCACAGGCAGGAATATTAACCCTAACATGCATATCTTTTGATGGTAGGAGGAAACCAGAGCACCCAGAGGAAACCCACGCAGACACAGGGAGAACATGGAAACTCCACACCGAAAGGACCTGGGACGACCTGGGGTTTGAACCCAGGACCTTCTTGCTGTGAGGCAACAGTGCTAACCACTGGGCCACCGTGTGTGTGTGTGTGTGTGTGTGTGTGTGTGTATGTGTGTATGTGTGTGCGCGCGGCACAGGGCGTGTGTGATGCGTCAGTGCAGTAATACTGGGGTAGTAGTGCTTGTAGTTAGTGCATGCTGCTTCTGCTTGCTACGCTCTGCTCTCAGCTACTGCCGCCGGCTAGCCCTCTTTGCAGGGGTGAAAAGAGGAGCCGAGTGCGTAAGTCTCCCCTGCCGGTACATAGCCTCTCTACCGCCAAGACTCCTGCAGTGCCTCCTCGTGGCCACACACGGTAACTGGGTACCTTGCGGTCCCTGGCTAAACTGTAGGGGATCTCGGAGCTACAGTGGTCCCCAGAGGTCTAATGCGCAGGCCCATGTGAAGTGGATACGCCCTGGCATTGACCAACCACTGTCCCACTGCCTTGTGGGTAAGTGTAGGACGACAAAGGCTAGGGGAGCACACCCTGAGAGAAAAGCAACGTGCATGGCGGCGCACAATAGGCGGTCCTCTGACAGACTGGCGCTCCGGCAGCCTCCTGCAGCTGTGGAAGAGTGCTGGTCATCTTGGGCCCCCCTTGCCACCAGATCCCACCCTCTCACAGTGAAGAGGTGCTGCTGGGACATGCGCACCCCCAGCGGCACTGTAAATAATCTTTTTGCGCAGGTATCCACCTCTGCCTCGGTGAGACCAGCAACCGGAATATGGATCAAAGTCTGGCGGTGATGGGGTGTCTGGTGACGGGAGCAGGTATGAATGCACTGGAAGCTCCTAATCAGACCCCTGCACGCCAGCGGCACAGGGCTATTCATGGTCGCCAGCAGCTGGGCTTGAGTGGCAGCTGCTCTCGGCAGACCCCTGTGTGTCTTAGCAGCCCTATTTAGGAGCCATACTGCTCACCCCAACTGGGGAGGGGCCTAGAAAAGGTGGCCTAAACACTGCCCACTCAAAACATCCTGGATAGGCTACCGCACCTATCGGGACATTCCACTCTGCGGTCGAAATAAAAAAAGAAAATAATTCCCTTTAAACTGGCAACATGGAACATAAGAACTCTGCTGGACGTTAATGCCGAAAGACCTCAGCGAAGGACTGCACTATTTGCAGCGGAACTCAATAGCTACAATATTGACATTGCTGCACTCAGCGAAACCAGGTTCCTGGATGAAGGCTCCCTGAAGGAGGACACCTACACCTTCTTCTGGAAGGGATACCCTGCAGGAGGACAACATCAGCATGGTGTGGGATTTGCAATAAAAAACAGCCTCCTACCAAGACTCACTGAAACACCGATTGGCATAAGTGAAAGGCTCATGTCGCTCAGGATCCCTCTGGCCAAGAAACGTTATGCCACCCTCCTCGGTGCCTATGCACCAACACTGCCATCAGAGGATGACGTAAAGGACCGCTTCTACCAGTCACTAGATGAGGCTCTCCATCATATACCCAAGGAGGACAAGATCTTTTTGCTGGGCGATTTCAATCCCAGAGTGGGGAAAGACAACAAGGTGTGGAGTGGTGTCATTGGTGGGCATGGCATTGGGAAAGTCAATTCAAATGGACTGCGCCTCCTAAGCCTCTGTGCTGAGCATGGCTTGACCATCACAAACACCCTCTTCCAATTAAAAAATAAGCACAAAACATCCTGGATGCACCCACGCTCCAAACATTGGCCTCTATTGGACTACATCATTGTGAGACGTGCTGATACAAAAGACGTCTTACTCACTCGTGCAATGAGAGGTGCTGAGTGCTGGACAGATCACCGGCTGATCATGACCAGGCTCCAGGTGGAGGTACGCCCTGCTGTTCGTCTCCAAAGGTCAGGAAAGAAGAGGCTTGACTGTACCCGGCTAGAAAAGGCTGAGGTCCAGAACAATCTCCGCCTCTCTCTGGCTGAAAACCTGGAAGACATTGAGCTTCTCTTGAGCACGGATGATTCCATTGACAGGAAATGGTCTTCCGTGAGCTCCAGACTCTACAAGGCAGCATCCCAATCCATCGGTTACAAGAGCAGAAAACACCAGGACTGGTTCAATGACAACACAGGCACAATCACTTCCATAACTTCCATACTCAAAGGCATGCATAAAGCACACAGTGCTGTCCTCAACAATCCCACATCAGCTACACTCCGGCAACAATGGCAAGCATCCAGGAGAGAGGTGCAGTCAAAATTGCGTGCCCTGCAGAATGAGTGGTGGATATCGAAGGCAAATGAAATGCAATCCCATGCCGATAGAAATGATATGCACAACTTTTATGATGCAGTGAAAACCATCTACGGCCCAAGAAACTGCTCTGTCTCCCCCCTGAAGTCTGATGATGGTACCACCCTCATAAAGGACCAGAAACTCATCACAAAAAGATGGGCAGAACATTTTGAGACTCTTTTGAACCAGCCCTCCCCAACAGATCCCTCGATCTTGGAGGAACTACCTGTCCGCCCCACCATCCAAGACCTTGACCTTCCACCAACCTTTGAAGAGGATCATTGTGCAGTTAGGTCGCTGAAAAATAACAAGACCCCTGGCCCTGACAGTATGCCTGCAGAGATTTTTAAACAGGGAGGCTACCTCTGCACCCGTGCACTTTTCCTGTTCATCTCACACGTATGGAAGAACGAAACGGTCCCTCAGCAGTGGAGGGATGCTAACATCATCTCCATATATAAAGGCAAAGGAGACAAGTCCCTCTGTGGCAACAGCCGTGGCATTTCACTACTGGCTGTTGCTGGAAAAGTCCTGGCCAAACTCATGTTACACAGGCTGGTAAAACACATCTCAGAGAAGCTGTTGCCTGAGTCACAGTGTGGGTTTAGGAGGAATAGGAGTACTGTGGACATGGTGTTCACAGCACGGCAACTCTAAGAGAAGTGTAGGGAGCAACATCAGAACCTCTTCATAGCCTTCATCGACCTGTCAAAGGCTTTCGACACAGTCAACAGGGACATCCTATGGAACATCCTCCTGAAGTTTGGCTGTCCACGAAAGTTTGTCAACATCCTTCAAAGATTTCATGTGGGGATGATGGCACGTGTGACCATTGGAGGCCAGGAATCCGAGCCCTTCAGGGTGTGCACCGGGGTACGTCAGGGGTGCATCCTTGCTCCAGTTCTCTTCAACATATTCCTCCTGTGTGTGACATTGGTGCTCCACAAGGAAATCAGGAAGGACAGTAGGGTTAATGTGGACTTCAGACTAGATGGAAACCTATTTAACATCCGTAGGCTCCAAGCGGTCACAAAAATGACATCTGAGCACATCATCAAGTTGCAGTACGCAGATGACTGTGCAGTTGTGGCCCACACATCCGAGGCACTACAAGCTACCCTTGCAGCTGCTGCAAGGGCGTATGGTAGGCTGGGGCTCTCTATAAATGTGGCAAAGTCTGAAGTAGTATGCCAGTGGGCATCTACTCCTCCATCTCATTCACCAACCTTCAACATCTCCGACAAACCACTTGCAACAGTGGAATCCTTCAAATACCTGGGCAGCTTCCTCTCTGACGACTGCAGCATCGACAGGGAGATGCAAAACCGGATTAAACAAGCGCGATCCTCTTTTGGCAGACTTAGGAGAAGGGTCTTTCAAAACAAAGACCTCAACCTCCACACCAAAATATCTGTCTACTTGGCAGTTGTCATCACGACTCTCCTCTACAGCTGTGAGGCTCGGACCCTGTACAGCCACCACCTCAGGATGCTTGAGGCCTTCCACATCAGATGCCTACAATGCATCCTGAGGATAACCTGGCGTGACCGAGTGCCCCATACTGAAATACTCCGCAAGACCAACTGCATCAGCATGGAGGCTACCGTCACCCAGCACCAACTTCGATGGCTCGGTCATGTCATCAGGATGCCAAAGGAGCGCTTACCGCGTAAAGTGCTGTATGGCCAGCTACATCTTGGCCGCCGCTTGGCAGGGGGCCAGAAAAACGGTACAAAGACCAGCTGAAGACCATCATAAAAAAGTGCGGCCTGAACCCGAGCCAGCTGGAAGACACTGCCGCCCAACGCTCCATCTGGCGGCAGCTCTGTCAACAAGGGGTGCAAAACCTCGAGAAGGACCGCGGTGATCGACGGACCAGAAGACGTCTGAAGAGACATGAAGCCAGTACCACAACTACACCCCCAGTCAGTGATTTCACGTGTTCTGTCTGCGGCAGACATTGTGGATCGCGGATTGGGCTTTACAGCCATAAGAAGACTCACAAGTGACAGAGGCAGGATTGTCATCATCGGACACGACGGACAACCTAAAGCAAGAAGCAAAAGTGTGTGTGTGTGTGTGTACACACACACACACACACACACACACACACACACACACACAATCTGTAGGCTTTGGATAAGATTTTGGCATTGGAGACCCATTTCTGTTTTAGTCTGAGTGGTAATGACCAATTATGTTTGAGTAGGCGGCAATTTCTGCAGGAACATGCTTTGGTTGCATGTTGGTAACAGTCCATGTGGGGAGCAAAAGAGGTGGAACGCATTGGCCGAAATATCGTCTGGACCTATAACACCGACAAAAATTTCAATGTGTATTGTGTGGAGAAACATTCGACTCGTGTCTACTACTTGTGAAATAATCTGGTCGTAGACATGGTCGCTCGACTCCATTCTCGCATCTCAAGTTGCTTTAATTTCCCTGATTTTTAAACAAATGTGACTACTCCATATTTTGACTAATCATCAATGTCAATCTCTCACTGAAGAGCCAAGGTTTTAATCTCTGAGATTCACTAATTGGATTTCAGTGACACAGTCAAAACATCACACGATGTCCTGAGTCAAGGCTCTGTGTGAATTTGGGTCAGCTAATCAGTCCACTGAATAGCCCTCTGGAGGTGTGCAAGGTCCAGGAGATGTAAATTGAGATGTAACCAAACATTAAAAAGGTATAGACTCCCACGGTAAACACGTCACCACTACTACTAACTGGCCTACAAACTGGCAATTCCCAATCCAAGAGTAGAGCTAAAACACTTCAAAATCACTTTAAGTAGACAGACAGACATACATCCTAAAGTATCTGAACCTGCTTAGTCCTAACTAGGGGTCGACCAATATGGTTTTTTCAGGGCTGATACCAATAAGTAATCAAGGAGACGGATAACCCATATTTGGAACCGATACACATTTGCAGTAAAAATTAAAATCTTGGGTGACAAAATTTAGAATAACACAAACTTCAATGCAAAACTTCGTTGAAATGCCTTTAGGCTTATGTTTTGTTAATTAAAAGGGAACTTTTTGACATTATCTTAAAACAAAGTGCAAGCAGTCCCCAGCAGCAAGAAAATGCGTAGTAGTCTATCAATTTTTTGCTAGTCAGCTGGCTAAATTATAGATCAACAAATGAACTTCTTGATGCTTGCTAACGCATTCAAGTTAACTCTATGATGTTACCTCCAGCTTGGTAAGGCGTCCCTACAGACACAATTGGCCATGTTTGTGGGTGGGAAGCTGAAGGTTGATATGTGTCCTGGTCGCTGCACTAGCGCCTCCTCTGGTCGGTCAGGGCACCTGTTTGAGGGGTTGAGGGGGAGGGGGAATTGTGGGAAATAGCATGATCCTCCCACATGCTATGTCCCCCTGGGGAAACGCCTCACTGTCAGGTGAAAAAAAGCAGCTGGCGTACTCTACATGTATCGGAGGAGGCATGTGGCAGTCTGCAGCCCTCCCTGGATCAGCAGAGGCGTGGAGCAGCAGAGTGGCTCAAAAGAGTGGGGTAATTGGCCGGATACAATTGGGGAAAAAAATTCCCCAAAAAAAGTTAACTCTTTGAGACTTAACACTAGCTTAGATTATTATGACCATTGGCTACCTGTCTAACTAAAATGGAAGGAGTCTCTGTATGTATGTCTGTCTGTCCTAGGGTTGCCACCGTCTATGTGGAGAAATAAGGGGTGCACCCCCCAGGTCCTACATCTCCCCCCCCAGTGATGTAATGATTTTTTTGGGAATCCCAATACACCGATACATGCGGTCTGAAGTGCTTTATTGCAAGACAAAATAACAAAAGCACTTAGAATTACAAGTGTAACAAAAATATGTGCATTATACTTTGGATTTGTAATACTGATTGGTTTGACACAAAGACTGAAACATAAACCTAACATTGTGTCCATCCCAAACAAATGGAAACCATCAGTAACTGCAAGCAACTGAGGGTGCTATTTTTAACTGTACAAGGCAACCACTAAGTTAGGCCTAATGGCAATGATGACAGCATGACGCTGACATGCAATCTCACACAGCACGCAGAGCTTGTCGGTCTGTAGCTCGCCACTGAAAATAAACTTCTCCACGCCGCCCGTATAATTGGTTTGATTTTACGTTATTTTCAGCACTTTGAAGACTTGGTGTATGTATGAAATGAAATGTACAAAAATACGACAAATCATGTCTCGAGTCATACGGGATGCATCATTCTATTTTCCAATACAGGACAATCCCATATTATAAAAGGGACAGGATTTTCTCGACAACCATTCAGCCAATCGACTTCACACTTGCCAGGTTCATGCTGAAGACCCAAAGAAGTGCAGTGTTGAATGTGAAGTTGTTTGGCTGAGTGGTTATATGTCATACCTGCTCTGCCCTCTAATGGGTTTCACTACTGGTTTACCCTTCGAGGCTCTGCCTCAGCACCTGAGACAGATCTTTTCCCTCACCACCCAGTCAAGTGGTAGGAGTCAAACAGCACCTCACCACTTATTAAACCCCAGCATCTCCACAGCGTGTCTCCCTTTTTTACTCAGCCACCTCAAGTATGGATCTGCCATTATTTTCTGTATCCGTCACCCTCCGGTGTTGCAGTTATGTCTTCTGCTACCAAGACCTGCTCCACTTAAATGTCTTCTCTGGCCAGCCACCAGGCCTGGTTCTTTTGCCTTGGTTGGCAACACCAGGAGGAAGCCGAGACCTGCCCTGCCTGCCTTGCTCTCCCCAAGGTGGAGCATGAGAACAGGCAGATGTACACCGCCACCTTCCGCCTCTCCCGCGCCAGCCAGGCACCGGCAAACAAGAAGGCAGTGGCCCACGCTAAACCTTGGAAAGAGTATAATGAGGAGGATGACCATCGTGTCTTCAAGGAAGAGGACCCGGCCTCTCTCTTCCTTAACTTGGAGCCACCAGCCATTCACTGGTACCCTCAACGATCTGCCCTTCCCGTTTTCTTTGGCTGCCAAGAGGATGGGTTCCCCACTTCTGCTGTCTCCTCCCTCCTTTGCTGCCCAGGATGACTTCACAGTCGGCCTTTGTGCCCAGCCATGTGGTAGGCCTCGTCCTTTTGTGCTATGTCCCAAGATGGCGCCCATCTTCCACTACACACAGCATGAGTGGGCCTCCCCGCTTGGTGCCAAGATCCCAGCTGTGGCTTATGTTCCCTACTGGTCCGTGGAGGTCTGGGAGTGGGACAAGGGAGTGCCTCTTATCGAGGATGCACTCAATGCCTCCTCCCTTCAGTCTCCATCTGTCCAGGTAGTCAGCTGTAACTGCCCAACGAACGTGACCAGTTGACGGCCATCCTTCTAGACTGCAGCTATGCCGGTGCCTCCCAGATGGTGGCACTGGTAGCGATTTAGCGTTTCTGACTGGGTCGCTTGACAAGCTCACTCACTAGCGGTCCGAGCTGTTTGCAACGGAGATTACCGATGTCCTGACGACTGCCACTGCCATTTTCTGGATGTCCTAGGCCTTTACCATGATTGGTAGCCGTGTCATGGGTTCTACACAGGTGGGGGAACAGGCATCTCTGGCTGGGCCGGTTGTCTTTAAATGAGTGCGAGTGGTGCCTCCTTCTCAATACACCCTTCTCTTGTGACTCCCTCTTTGGTCCAAACATCCAGGTCTTCGCTGACAAGCTGGAAACAGCCTGGAAGGCTTCGGAGCAGCTGGGCTCCCATCTTCATCCCCAGCACCCCCCTCCAGGTCTCATCATTGCTGCTTTTCTGAGGACAGGCCCCGCGACTGCTGCGAGGGGAGGGATGGTGCAGGTAGGCCTATTCTAACTCTCCCTGCCAAACCAATTGCGTTGCAGCTCACAGCGCCCCACTCAACATGGGTGAAGCTGTCTGGCTCTCTCCCTCCCTCTGGCTAGGCAGAACTCTGAGGATGGGCTATGCACTACAGTTCTGCCGTAATCCTCCTCCTTTCAGCAGCTTTCTTCAGACCTCACTCTCCACTCCCGCCGAGTGCGTGGCATTGGAGGAGAAAATAGCTGCACTTCTCTGCAAGGAAGCCATAAAGACTGTTCCCCAGTCAGAGGTGCAGAAGGTTCTCTTTTCCCCTTATTTCCTGGTCCCCCCCCCAAAAAAAAAAATCAGGGGGCGTGAGACCAATTTTGAATCTGCGCATCCTGAATGGCTACATTGCTTGGAGACCATTTTGAATGCTGACAGTCAAGCTGCTGTTGGGAGTACATCCGGCCAGGTGACTGAATGACTTCCATAGATGTGACTGATGCATATTTCCACATCCCCATTCTGCCGCATCACAGGAAATTCCTGCATTTCCTGATGGGAGGACTGATCTATCAATACACCCGTCTCCGGTTCAGTTACTCCCTGGCTCCATGCACGTTCTCCAAATGTGTGGAGATAGGGCTGGAGCCACTCAGGGTGAAAATCTTGACATATCGATAACTGGCTGATTCTCACCACATCACGGCTGAAAGCAGAAGCCCATACAGCTCTGGTCATTCATCACATCATGTAGCTGGGCTTCACTATCAACCCCACCAAAAGTGCCCTTCAGCCAAGCTAGCAGAGGCCATACCTCAATCTGCTTTTGGACTCCCATGCTATAACGGTGCGCCTGTCAGAGGAGCATGTGGTAGTGTTGTTGCGGCTGACTTGAAGTGTTCTTATCATCTATCGCAGTGTTGGCAGGGAGTGGCCCATCTCTCTTTGGGATGATTTCAGCAGCTCACTCAATGGTGCGCCTGGGGCCACTGCACATGAGAAACCTGAAACATTGGTTCACACAGCTGCAGCTGACCCCAATTGGAGACAAACAGTGAGAGCTCCACTTCCCCGCACTGGCGCAAAGAGATGTGACATTTTAGGACTCACCCAGCTGTCTCTGCGAGGGAGTTCCACTGAGGTGTGTCTCCTACTACATTCAGGTCTTCACAGATGCCTCCCCAGAAAGCTGGGAGGGACCCTTGGCCAGGCCAGTATGGGGGGCACGTGGTCTCGTGCTCCTCGCCACATATACCTTCTGGAGCTCACAGCAGTCCAGTAGGTGCTTCACCACTTTGCTCCTCACCTGAGAGGAAACCAGGTCATGGTGAGGTCAGACTGCACCATGGTGGTGGCTTACTTGAACAGACAAGGGGGCATCACATCCCCAGCCCTGCGCAGGATGACGGTCTCCATCCTGATGTGGGCAGATGGCCATCTCCGCTCCTTGAAAGCCCGCCATGTTCTGGAGTCTTTCAATGTGGGGGTAGACAGGATGCCCAGAGAGGGCCTGCTCTAGCAGAAATGGAGTCGCTCCCCAGACATAGCCGACCAAATCTGGTGCCAGTTCAGGCAACCAGTGTCTGGCCTGTTTGCAAGCAGGCACCACACCAAGTGCCCCCTGTGGTTTCCTCTGAGAGCAACCAATACCCCCCTGTTTGAGGTAGATGTGTTAGCTCACCAAGCGTGGCCTCCCGGACTGCTGTATGCATTTATGCCCCTGCAGCCGATGATGCAGTTGCTTCACAGGATTTGCATGCAACATCTATCAGTGATAGTTGTGGTGCCGGAGAGCCCGGGCACCAGCTGGTTTCTGGACCTAGTTCAAATTATGGTTGCGGGTCTGTGGCCGGTCCTGGACCTGCAACAGGTAGAGGGTCCAATCTTCTCATGTCCAGCTTTTGGATGGCGCCTCACGGTTTGGAAGTTGAGAGGATGACGTCGTTCAACATGGGCCTCACTGAGGTGGTGGTCGCAACTATTCAGAATGCCTGTGCCTCTCCCACCTCCAGGGCTTATTCTACATGCTGTTGGGTTTCTGCAGTCCACACTCCTGCCCTTTACAGAATGTTCTGCACCTCTTACAGGAAATGTTTTGATGGTGGCTTCGCTGCTTCCAACTTGGGGGTGTTTGCAGAAATGATGACAGCAGGCCATGATGGGTTTGGCCTCTTCACAATCAGTAGCCCCCCCTTGGTCAAGTGCTCCCTGATAGGGGGGGGGGTCCGTAGGCTGAGGCCCCCTAGTCCAGGGGTGGGCAATCTTATCCAGAAAGGGCCAGTGTGTGTGAAGGTTTTTGTTCCAACCAAGCAGTTACACACCTGATCCCACTAATCAACCAGTAGAGTCTTTGCTGAGGAACTTGATTAGGAGACACAGGTGTGTAATTGCTTGGTTGGAACAAAAACCTTCACCCACGTCGGCCATTTCTGGATAAGATTACCCACCCCTGCCCTAGTCGATGCCTTGTTCCTCAGTGGGACCTGCAGACGGTTCTGGACAGGTTGGCTGGCCTGCCATTTGAGCCGCTTAGCCAGGCAGATTTGGAGTTTTTATCTATGAAGATGGCTACTCTCTTGGCTCTTACTTTGGCCAAGAGAGCGGGGATCTGTGTGCCTTGTCGGTACATCCCACCTTTATGTCTGTCAGTGATGACAAGGAATCCTGGGAACTGCGCCCCAAGCCGTCCTTCCAGCCGAAGGTCATCACCTCCTCATTCAGGTCGAGGGTCATCCATCTGAGACTGTTCTTTCCTCCTCCGCACGCTGACAAGGAGGAGGGGGAGAGCCTCCACACCCTGTGTCCGCTGAGGTCACTTTGTTGTTATGTGGTGCGCTCAGCGGTGGTAAGGAAATCTTATCGACTGTTCGTCTGCCATGGCGGTCGGGCTCAGGGGGCTCCTCTGTCAGCACAATGGCTTGCCACTGGGTTTGTGATGCAATCCGCAAGAGATACGATGCTATGGGTCACCCCACCCCTGTGGGCCTCAGGGCACACTTTACTAGGGGCACTGCATCCTCGATGGCACTTTTCAGGGGACTGTCAGTGTAAGACATCTGCTTGGGGGCTTCTCAGTCTTCCACTTCAATCTTAGTATGGGGTACCAAGTCAGCAGTCATATCCCTGATATATGACTTCTGACTCGGTACCCCATGTGGTGTTTGGTGCACGATCAAGGGGGGTCTCTTCCCTAGTCGACTGACAAGTCGGCTGTGCCACGCCCTCGGCGGTTGTTGCAGTAAGGTACGAAACCTTCAGGTGGGGCAGTGCTCGACCGTTTGACTGCTGTTGTGGTGCAGTATGGTATGAGATCCTCAGAGGGGACAGTAGTTGACCGTTGGACTGCTGCTGTACAGGGTTTTATGTTGGCTGCTGTCTGACTCGTGTCAGTCAGGCCCAGTTAGAAGTACATTTATGTCAAAAGGTCTTCCCCTTAGGTGTAAACCAATAGCGAAGCCCGTTAGAAGGTGGAGCACATACGACATAGAAATAGTTGTTACTTTGGATGTAATAATAATAATAATAATAAGAGATTACATTTATATAGCACTTTATCTTGATACCCAAAGTGCTTCATAGCGAAGGGGGGAAACTCACCTCAGCAACCACCAATGTGTAGCACCCACCCGGGTGATGCACAAACAGCAACAATTTTGCACCAGAACGTTCAACACACATCAGCTTGAGGTGGAAAGGGAGGAATCATTGAGCGAATTACACGGGGGGATGATTAGGTGGCCAGATGGAGAGAGCCTGGTATGTCCATAGCCCTCTAACCTCTAGCCCAGCTGGCCCCAGTCTTTGTTGCTGAGTTCGAAGAGAGACAAGCTGTGGAGACGCTGGGGTTTTATAGGTGGTGGAGCGCTGTGTGGCTCTTACCACTTGATTGGGTGGTGAGGGAAAACATCTGTCTCAGGTGCTGAGGCGGAGCCTCAAAGGATAAAGCAATAGTGAAGCCCATTAGAGGCCTACGCACATACTTATAGAACTGGAGTACATCCAGGGTAACTACTATTTCTCAAGAAAGCTGCAAGCAGTAAAGTTTCTAGCAAAGTTAGTCATAATGAATTCTGCTTCTTCACTTTTCATGGAGTCAGCGAGCAGAAACACGAACAGCGCCACTCTGCCATTGCAACCTATACTATGATCGGAGGAGGGGGGGGGTACCTTCATTTTCCTTCTTTTTCACTTCCCATGGAGTCAACGAGCGGAAA
This sequence comes from Lampris incognitus, assembly GCF_029633865.1. Lineage (NCBI taxonomy): Eukaryota > Metazoa > Chordata > Actinopteri > Lampriformes > Lampridae > Lampris > Lampris incognitus. The sequence goes on along the minus strand of NC_079219.1, from coordinate 22,073,200 downwards.
CACGAACAGCGCCACTCTGTCATTGCAACCCACACTGTGGTTGGAGAGGGGATTACACTGGTATTCCTTTGCATGTAGAGTATGAAGTTGTTTGGATGAGCAGGCACTGCAAGAGTAACATGTAAAAACACCAACTCATACGGGCGAGTAATGTTACGTTCGCAATATGGTAGCTAAAATAAGTTCCAGTTGCCCTGGCACCAATGCTACTCAAAGATATAGTTATTGTTACATAAATAAACTATTATTTCATTATAGTCAACTGTATATCACTGCAACAAAGTGAATTATCTGGGCATTTTCCGTGGTGTAACCGGTAAACTGGGCAGGCTCATAGAAATAGATCATAATATTGTGGTGTTTTTGCAAATTCAGCGTAGAGGATTGTGATGTTTATTGCAACTTCGGCAATATCTGCTGCCTTACCTTCGAAACACAGTTCCACTCACACGTTCCTCTATCTATCTGTGACATACTAGCCTTCAGTATTGATAGGCTATTACTCATGACATGTAACCAATCAGTGATGTGAACGGGACATTGCTTAAGACTAAAGAGTGGTGACTACAGACAGAGAGGCAGCTGCATCGGAGCCAAAGTAGTGCATTTTTAAATTAATTCATTTTATCGGCAATCGCATAAAAAAAAGATTCTGATAATCGTAAAAATGCTGAATATCAGCTCTGATCGGCCAAGCCGATAATCGGTCGACCCCTAGTCATAACCCTTGGACTTCGTTACATGACATCGCCAGACACACACACACCTAGGGGCAATTTAGTATGGCCGATTCACCTGACCTGCATGTCTTTGGACTGTGGGAGGAAACCAGAGCACCCGGAGGAAACCCACGCAGACACGGGGAGAACATACAAACGTCACACAGAGGACGACCCCCAAGGTTGGACTACCCCGGAGCTCGAACCCAGAACCTTTTTGCTGTGAGGCGAACGTGCTAACCACTGCGCCACCGTACCGCCCCCTCCAAAAACATACAGAGAGAACGAAGCAAAAAAAAAAAAAAAAAAAAAACCAGCCAACAACACAGTCCACCCAGTGCAACACCATCCAAAAACTCCACCGTCCAGAGAACGAACGCCAGCCAGGAAGACTGTCGGAACTGCCGGTCTGTATGGGCTAGCAATTAGCCTAGCCTGCCCCACCTCCCGTCAGACCGCCCTTGGTGTTTCCCCCTCTGGCGCAGCTCCAGGCAGCGCTGTGGTCCCTGGGCCTATCAGATGCTGCAGTCTGCAGCAACGCCAGCTCTCCAGCCAGACACCCTCGACGCACCTCTACACGACGACACAAACGCAGAAGCAGACAAACACACTGCACAGTCGACGCTAGGTGAGACCGCCGCCAGACCGCCCTGGGGTTTCCTCTCGGGCAGGGTCGTGGGCTAGCAGTTAGCTTAGCATGCCCCGCAGCAGACCAGCTCTCTCAGCCGATCCAGCGCCAGCTCTCCCAGCCAAATGAAATCGGTGATTAAAATAAAAACCTAACACGATGATGCAAACTTAGACGCAGATGTGGACAGAGACACTGCATAATCTGCACTGAGTTAGGCCGCCGCAAACGCGAGTCTGCCCCGCCATTTTCCCACACCGGAGGTGTGTCACCATAGCGGATTTTGTTGTTTGCATTGGAACCCTGTGAGGGCACAGCATCAATTGCGGCGATTGTTAACCCGGGCCTCGACCGATCCGGTATAGTCTTTGTAAGATCCGTCAAAGACTAGGGAGACGCTATTTGTTAACGAACTTTTACTGAACATATTAGGGAAAACAGTATACATACCTTGAGCAAGTGGCAGAGACATTGGCGCCATTACACTCTGCAACCTACTTCCTGCTCCGCGATAAGTGCGAGTATAACATAACTCCGTGCGCATTAACATGAACACCCATTACGCTACAGTATTGTCAGTCCGCATACTGATTTGACGTAATTTTACATCGGATGCCCTTCCTGACACAACCACTAACCCTATGGACGGGGGCACAGGTAAAGCGCTGGATGACGCCATCCCAGTATCATGGACTTGCGTCCATCAATGTCACCATGCGCCCATGCCTGTCGCCATTTAGAGAGCCTTTTGCGGAGACTGTGGTGTTAAAATGCTGACTTACTAACTTATCAGTTAAAGCTGACCCCTCTGGCATCTGCATATCAATTAGGGACACCTTTTACTGAAGACCAACTATCCTGCTGATACTCAGTAAGAGAGAACAAAAGGCCTTTTAACAGCCATAATAAGAACAAGAGAGTAGAACAAAAGCTTCCCAAGATTTTTGAGGATAATAACATGTTTCGTTATTTTGGCTGAGCACAAAATGAAACAGTGCTGAACATATACGTTAAATCTATTCTGAAATGTGCAGATTTCTGTATTTTTTATCGTTCTGTTATAGATAACAATGTAAATGCAACCTGGCTAATACATTAGACAATAAGACATGTCATTAGCAAATAATAATATATTTACCTTGCTCTATCCTTTGCAGAAAATAAGTCAGATAGGCGCCCCTGAGGGGGGGAGACATAGTTTAAATGTACTTTGAGCATCCTGACGATCACTGAGCGAGAGAGCGTCACCTTACCTAAAGGTATGTACGCTATGCTGGCACACTAGTGTGACACATATGAATGGAACCTGAATTCAGCCATTTCTTTTGATGGTCAATCAGCACCACGGACAGAGGCTGGTGACCTGCGGGCCTCATATCACGCAGAAAACACTGGAATGTCAAAAGGCTGTCACAGGCTCATTGTTGGGGGGGGGGAAACACAAGCTACACAACTGACACACAACTGGAAAATTACAACAACATCAAAAAGAAGTCAACTCGAAGTCTACCTAATTTCCTCATGAGATATGTGAATCAGGAAATTACTCAGCACTATGTAACTCAGCTCTGGGTCAAGTTCCTCATTTCCCTTTCCCTGCTTTCCCTTTCCTCATTTCCAACGAGGAAGAAACTGAAAGCAAAATTTAGTCCATGGAACAGTTAAAACGTTTCAAGTCATTTAATGTTTACGTTGTCTCCGGTGAACTACATAGTAAAGGTACAGCGGGCTGTCATAATACGCTGAATGAGTTAGGGAGTTAGGGCTTGCGTGTCCATTCATCCATTCGTGGGTAGCAGACAATGAAAAAAAATACATCTAGAGAGAGCCAGACAGGCGGAACAACCGGTTAGAAAGACAAGAGACTTTCTGACAAGTGGCGTTTGGTCCCTTTAAATCTAAAAATAGGCGGCTCTAAAGCCGATACCGTACCTCTGGCCCTGCGGACAGTTCGGTAACGTCCTCGTATTTTTTTCAAAACACGTCAAGACCAATACTACGACAGCTCGTTTTTTGATTTTTTCCCCTGCTAACCTTGTTCAGGTGGGGGTTGCGGGTAACGTCATATCCCCTCTTCTTGGTGTAAACGAAGGCTTTGCTTTGGTCTTCGGATTTACGCATCTCCGTCTCCACGGACTCCCGCCTGGCCAGACCGTGTGCCATGTTGCCTCCACCTCTTTAAATAGAGCCAACGGTGAACTGTCGTGAACTCGACTAGTGGACGCTGTGACCGTTGCTACGCAACAGGGTCGCGCCGGTAACGTCTGCTGATAAGTCCCGTCATCAACACATCTGTTTCTGCTAGATAATCAACCGTAGAAGCGGGGGGGGGGGTAAATTTAAGTAGGTCAAATAATTCATTGATTCATCTGTTTATCCCTGCCAAATTCAAAGTTAAAAAAAAAGTATTCGAATTCTTAATTAAGTACATGTTTTTGTTTTTTTTGTTTTTTTTGTGTTCATGCATTTAATTGTGGATACACATCTGTGTGTTAACGTATGTTTTACTATTTGGTGTAACTGGAGTCTTTTGAGTCTTCTGGCTACTTGTTTTTAAAGTCCTCCTGTCCCTTCAACACCATCTCTCCGTTTGGTCCTGGCTGGAGAGCAGGTTACACGGTACTAGCACATGTTCCTGTCATTAATAAATTCTTTACCCTCATCCTTATTCTTGTCAGTTTTTTCCTTTCATGTTGTGGTTAACTGTTTGGGTCAAAACCTTTACATTTTAATATGAATTCCAACTGCTCCCTTTTGATTAGCCATGCTTTTTTTTGTTTTTGTTTTTTTGTAGAAACCCGACTCTATGGCCCATCCAAAACATTATAACATAATGTCTGTCCCGTTGTAAGAAGTGGTTCTTTTATTGTTTTTGTTTTTGTTGTTGTTGTTGTTGTTTTATGGTATGAAACCAAGGTTAAGCCATAGCCTTCACACTTTTATGTCTGAGAGGTTATGCAGGCTTGGATAAGAAGGAGTGCACCCATGGTGTCTGACACAGGAATATTCTAGCACTCTGTAGAGTGAGAGAAAGGTGATTCCTCTGTCTGTATTCTATATTCAGAATGCCTGTGTACTGATGAAGCGATTCCCTGACTTTACATTATATTTAGCCCCAAATATGGCTGACCTTGAACTTTAGACTGACCCTTATGTTGTACAGTTTGGATTAATGTCATTTGGCAAAAGAAGACACAGAGAGATTTCACATTTGCTCCTATACAATAGGATGGGTTAAATTCAGAGAATAAGCATACAATTCATTGTAAGAATATAATGACAAAATAAAGTGGCTTTCTTTCTTTACTTTTCTAACAGCAACGGCAGGACTGTTCAGAGCTGTTCTTTATGACAAAGGCTCCTTATCTATGAATCTGTGTCACAGAGATAAAGGGAGGTTACTCTGGGTGCATATATGCCTGACATATATAACTTTATGATGACCTTGAGTTTGATTGTGAGAGTCATGCCCACTGTGTGGGGATGGTCAAGTAGAAATAAGACTCATTTTGACTAATAGATCCACAAGCAAATAGTCAGATGTTGCACTGATTTACTGTGATTGCAGACACATTAGCGGACTACCTTTCTCCTTTTAGTCTTGAGTCAGTATCATAAACTAATCATGATACTGTGGGAATTACGTAAACTATAGGTGTCTGCATGAGACAAACTATCTTACAGATGTTAGGATACAATAGAATCCAATGGCTGCAAAAAAAACATGGGGACATCTTGGACCTCTCATGGTCACCTCTGTTGGATCTCTTGTTCAAGAGGCCACACTTCAATAATACACTACTGTAGGAAAGTCAATGGGGAAAACACATTAACTTTGTGTTCTTCTGTGTCCCCAGTATTGACTATGATGTGTTACTGACTATTAGGTAAGTGACGGATTTTACTGTGACAGAGGCATGATGTACAGTTAACACCTTTCACTGTTTCAAACTCAGTACATTTCCTCTTGCCTACCAGGACCACAAGGATGAGGTTGGACCATGAGGACCAACAAGTAATCACTGTCTTGTCGTCATGAGAGATGTTAGGCCTAAATACCCACTGAACTAAACGTTGACTATAATTCAAATAATTTATTGTGTGAATACAGTCGACTAGATATTAATCAAGCATATGACTCTCTCACATGTCTTTTGTCTCTCTCTGAATGATGTCTTCTCCTTTCTCTTCTTCTGTGTATGTGAATGTGTGATGTGAGTCTCCCCCCTGTGTGCACATGTAGTCTGTCCTCCTCCCAGGTTTCCATGGTGATGGTGGTCATCACCTGGACACTGCTTGGCCAAGCAGCGTCCAGTTGACGCTGGGAATTGTTTTAGGGGATTTTTTCTTATCCAATGCGAAGGCCTAAGGACAGGCTGTTGTATTGCTGTAAAGCCCACAGAGACAAATAAAATTGACTTGACTTGACAAATCAAGAATCAGGAACATTTATTTATCATTTCCCCCAGCCCACAGCAGTGCAACACAAAGAAAAAAACACATAATATCCAAAATACAAGAACACATATATCCAAACTGCAAAAAAAACCCTACAAAAACACATATATCCAAAATATCCACACAAAAAAAAACATTTCACTGTCCAAGAGAGCGAACTCCAGAATGACTGTCAGAACTGCCGCTCTGCATTGGCTAACAGTTAGCTTAGCCTGCCCCGCTTCCACATCCTGTCAGACCACCCTCAGTGTTTCCTCTTCATGTGCAGCTCCAGGCAGGGACGTGTTCCCTGGGCCCACCAGACGCAGCAGACCAAGCTCTCCCAGTCAGTCCAATGCCAGCTCTCCCAGCCAGACACCTTCAACACACCACCCAGCACTCCACACGACGACAACAAAAACACAGTCAATGCTAGGCAAGGCCACCGCCAGACCACCCTCGGTGTTATCAGAACCGTTTGTCTGCATGGGCTAGCAGTTAGTTTAGCCTGCCCCGCTTCTGCGTCCTGTCAGACCACCCTCAGCGTTTCCTCTTCGCGTGCAGCTCCAGGCACGGACGTGTTCCCTGGGCCCACAGGACGCAGCAGACCAAGCTCCCCCAGCCGATCCAGCACCAGCTCTCCCATGAACAAAGACACTGCATGGATGGTACTGGGTGAGGCCGTCGCAAACAGAAGTTCACGCCGCCATCTTCCCCAAATAAGTAAATAAATAATCAAATCATAAATAAATCAAATAAGTTTGTGGATGTTAGAAACCGATGACATTTATTTACCTGACAGGTATACACATCATTTATTTATCCTATAGAAAAATGGCGACTCAACGCTGTGTTCGTTTTGTGGACAATGTCCTGCCTCACATTCACACCTGGAAGTTACCTGCACGGTGTTAAGTTGTACTGCGCTATATTCCCATCACAGCAACTGAGGGTTTAATGCATTACTTAGAAACACATTGAATGTAGTTGGTGAGGAAGGGAAGAGCGCTACCCATTGACTTTTCCCACCAACATCTTCCATGGTGGTCTGATGATAGACCAATGAGCCTTGGGCCCTGAAACTGATGACGCTAAACAATGTCCTTTTGAGTTTCGAGTAAACCCTTAGTAGCTGTGGCTGCATTACCAAAATAACAGGCCATCTGTAATTTGTTAAAAATCCCAAAGGCCATAGTAGAGTCAACAGAGAGAGCTGAGAGGCATCGCTGTTGCACAGGACAATCAATCACACCTTTTTCTCCAAATACTCAGCCCGTCCAAAGCCCTCCGTGAAATAGTATCACAACACTACTATGTCAAGACGCTTTCACTCCGCTTTTCCCGATGACAGATTTCTACGTTCTCTTATTGAGTTTGGGAGCTGGAAGCTATTTTTGAGGTTTGGCAGTGTTCCAGATGGACACAAGAGGAGGTGTGGAATGCTGTGGGGTTGGGCTGGTTGGGTGGGGGGGATTAGGGAACCACCTTTAACCTACCCACTCAAAACGGCATGCTGGTTTCAAGGAGCGTGAAGGAGGAGGACAACACAGCATCGCAAGAACGGGCAGGAAACCGTCCTCATCTACTGATAACACCCTGACAGCTGTAAAGACAAACAGAAGGGAAGAGGAAAAGAGAGAGATCAACTTCTATCTATTCATTCAACAGCCAAATGAAGAAAAAAAATAGCTAACTGAGAAAAACTGCAGTACTTCTCACCAATAAATAAAGCCCCACCCCTCCTCTTAGATCATAAAAAGGGCCACCTAACCCACATTTAGCAGGACACTGGGGTACATCAGGAAACTGTGGTATATCATCTGTTGACACATCAAAAAGAAAATTACTTTTAGAGACTTATCATTACCAGCCCCAGCATAATCCTTTCTTCCATCACTGATTGCAGCGCACATTGTTCTGAAGTCAAGTCAACGCCATCATTTTTACTGCAGGCGTACTGCCTAAACCGCACACACAATGAAGAGTTTCACAGAGAAAGCACAAAAAAAAGGAGATCATAAGAAGTTGAAGAAAAAGATAAAGTCTTTGGGCAGCACGGTGATGCAGTGGTTAGCATGGTCGCCTCACAGCAAGAAGGTCCTGGGTTCGAGCCCCGGGGTAGTCCAACCTTGGGGGGTCCCGGGTCATCCTCTGTGTGGAGTTTGCATGTTCTCTCCGTGTCTGCGTGGGTTTTCTCCGGGAGTGTGTGTGTATGTGTGTGTGTGTGTGTGTGTGTGTGTGTGTGTGCCCTGTGTGATGGCCTGGCGGCCTGTCCAGGGTATTTCCCGGCCTGCCGCCCAGTGACTGCTGGGGTAGGCTCCAGCATCCCTGCGACCCTGAAAACAGGATAAGCGGTTCCGATAATGGATGGATGGATGGATAAAGTGCTTTTTGCAAGAGGCATTTGAAATAGAAAATGAGGGGTAGGATTGATAAGCGTCAATTGCTCCCTTGGCACTTTGGCAAGTTCAATTCCAATAAGTGGCTAACAGCCATGAGCAACAGTCAAGGACGATGCTCTGAGAGCGCGATAAGGATTGGTGTCACTGTGATCTGTTAGGGACACCTGCACTCCTTGAATGCTGAAAGAGAATATAAAACACAGCCCTTTGACCATGACGGTAATACTTAGGGACTGGCTGGCATAAGAAACAATAGCGATATATAAACAGGCTGTGAGCATGCAATATACTACATGCCTTTTTTACTGACTAATCAAAAACTACAACTCCCGCCATGTTTTCCTGCTCATGCGCGTTAGCTCTCTAAATCCACCCTCTGTGACCCTGTTGAACCAGATGTTTGACAGACAGAATCTATTTCGATCATCGACACCGTGCCGCTGAGCACGTGCACAAATATTGTGCGAGCGTGTCATGGCAGATGTCTGTCTCTGGAGCGTGCATTGCATGTGGCAGCACAACCGGCCCTTACTGTATGTCAGTCTACTAATTTCCCCACGGGGAATTTATGGGCAGGAGGAAGTGCAAGAGTCACAAACAATAAGGGGAAAGATTAATAACGAGAAATTACAGAGGGTCCCACAAATGCAGGATTTGCTCCATAGCCTCGATTTATTACGCATCAAGCTCCAGCTGCAGCACCTGGCCACACTTCCTCCAGCCGTTACCCAAAGATTCCCAGACCTGGTTATTAAATGTGATTACAGCCGCACTTCATGGAAGGAATAAGAAAACTATAGTGCGGCAGGTGGGGTGGGGTTACGGCATGGTTTTTGGAGGTATGGAGAATCAGCAGTGGCTCTGCTGGCTAATGAGGCACACTAATCTCCCTCTATTTATGTTTCTCCCAGTAAGTTGAAGAGTTTTACCTGGAGGGACTGTTGACTGCGTTTTGCCTGGAGTGACTGTTGATCGCGTCTGACAGACGAAAGGGATCTGTGAGATTGCGCTGCAGCGAGTAGGAGGCTTATGTTGTTTACACAGTGGTAGCTGTAATAAAAGTGCTCACTGTTCATCAAGAATGATTCTCACACTAGGTGTCCTTCCTGAATAACCCAGAGATTTATCACACATACCTTTGACCGCATTAAAACCTGCCAGTATCAAGTAGCAATTAGACTTCATATAATGCAATGCCAGGCGACACGGTGGCGCAGTTGTTAGCGCGGTCGCCTCACAGCAAGGAGGTCCTGGGTTTGAACCACGGGGTCGTCCAACCTTGGGGGTCACCCCAGGTCATCCTCTGCGTGGAGTTCGCATGTTCTCCCCGTGTCTGTGTGGGTTTCCTCTGGGTGCACCAGTTTCCTCCCACAGTCCAAAGACATGTAGGTCAGGTGAATCAGCCGTACTACATTGTCCCTAGGTGTGAATGTGTCGGCCCTGTGATGGACTAGCAGCCTGTCCAGGGTGTCTCCCCGCCTGCTGCCCAATGACCATTCGGATAGGCTCCAGCATCCTGCAACCCTAAGTAGGATGAGCGGCTTGAATAATGGATGGATGGATGGGTGGATAATACAATGCTCAGCAGTATCTATACATATACAGATGGGTGACAAATTAAAGGAAAACCCTGAATGCTTGATCCTTACAGTGAAGGGGGTCCAGGGAGTCTGTTATGCTGTGGGGGGTATTTTCCTGGCATGGTTTGGGTCCACTTGTCCCCTTAGAGGGAAGGGTCCCTGCAAATCAATACACAGTTATTCTGGGTGATCATCTTTATCCCATGATGAGACATTTCTATCCTGATGGGAGTGGTCTCTTCCAGGACAAAAATGCCCCCATCCACAGGGCACGAGGGGTCACTGAATGGTGTGATGAGTATTAAAATGATGTAAATCATATGCTGTGGCCTTCACAGGCGCCAGATCTCAACCCAGTTGAACACCTATGGGAGATTTTGGATCAATGTGTTAGACAGCTCCGTCCACCGCCATCATCAAAACACCAAATGAAGGAATATCTTCTGGCAGAATGGTGTTCATCCCTCCAGTAGAGTTCAGAGACGTGTTGATTCTATGACAAGGAGCACTGATGATGTCCTGGAGGCTCGTGGTGGACCAACACCTTAGTAAGACAATTTATGTTGGATTTTCCTTTCATCTGTCACCCGTCTGTACGTGTGTGTACAGAGTGGGTCTATTTTAGCTTCGCTGTCTGAGGGCATGACTATTTAGTTTGGTATGCACCCATCGACATCATGGAGTATGCTGATGAGAGCGAGAAAGACTTTGGCAGAAAATGAAAGAAATTAAAAATGTGCAATTGGCCGAAATGACCCAAGGGTGTATTTGAAGGAAAGGCTCCGGCCACCGAGAGAATTAAAGCAATATAAATACGAGAACTGATTCAGCGGGCTGTTGAGTATGCATACAGTGCATATAAAAGGTCCCTGTTAAAATGGCAGGTTTTTGTGATGTAAAAAAAAAAAAAAGAAAGAAACCAAGAGAAATCAAGCCTGAGCTTTTCCCACCCTTAACGTGAAATTGCAACCTATAAAATTCAAGTGAAAAACAAGCTGAAATCTTTTAGGTGAAAAAACTAGAAATAAAAAAAGCTTAAGATAACCTGGTTGCATAAGTGTGCATATCCTTAAACTAATACTTTGTTGAAGCACCTTTTGATTTTATTACAGCACTCAGTAAGAGTCTGTTCGGGTAAGAGTCTGTCAGCTTGGCACATCCTGACTTGGCAATATTTTCCCACTCTTCCTTGCAAAAAAACCCAAAACGTTCTAGATCTGTCAAACTGTGAGAGCATCTCCTGTGTACAGGCCTCTTCAGGTCACCCCACAGATCTTCAATTGGATTCAGGTCTGGGCTCGCCTTCCCAAAACATTGATCTTCTTTTGGTGAAGCCGTTCCATTGCTGATTTGGATGTATGCGTTGCGTCGTTGTGTTGAAAGGTGAAATTCAGCTTCATAGCAGACACCTGAAGGTTTTGTGCCAAATTTGACTGGTATTTGGGGGGTACCCATGTTTCTCTCACCTTGACTAAAGCCCTACTACTGGCTGAAGAAAAACAGCCCCAAAGCATGACACTGCTACCACCACGCTTCACCATGGGTACGGTGTTCTTCTGGTGATGTGCTGGGCTGTTTTTGTGCCAAACATGCACATGGCTTTGGGAGACTGGGTGTATTTAGAAAGAAAGACTGTCATAGTAAACGAGCATAGAACGAATACATCCTCTGCATTTAACCCATCCTATGGTATAAGAGCAGTGGCCAGCCGCAGTGCAGCACCCGGGGACCACCTTCAACCCCCCCATTCCCTTGATCAGGGGCACAGACAGGGGTATCAACCTTAACACTAACTTTGATGGTGGGAGTATCTGATGTATCTTTTTGCAAAATTTAGCCGGGCTTCTGCCTTGCCACCCTACCCCATAGCCCAGACATATGAAGGATACGGGAGATTGCTGTCACGTGCAGGGAGCAACCGGCGCTTGCCAGAAATTCCTGCAGCTTCTTAAATATTGCCGCGAGCCTCTTGGCAGCCTCCCTGACCAGTGCTCTCCTTATCGTCTCATCCATTTTGGAGGGACATCCTGTTCTTGGTAATGTCATTGTTGTGCCATATTTTCACCACTTGTTGATGATTGTCTTCACTGTGTCTAACGCCTTGGACATTATTTTGCACCCCTCCCCTGATCGATACCTTTCAGCAATGAGATCCTGTTCATGCTTTGTAAGCTCTGTGTGGACCATGGCTCTTGCAGCTGGATACAACCTAGAAGATGTCAGGAAAATCCTCTAGGACCAGCTGAACCCTATTTGGGCTTAATCACACTCACTTTAATTGATGGCAGGTGTATACCGACTACTATTTAACATGAGTTTGAATATGATTGGTTAATTCTGAACACAGTCACACCCCAATTATGAAAGGGAGTGCACATTTGTGCAACCAGGATATTGTAAGTTTTGTTTTGTTTGTTTGTTTTTCTGTAAAATATTTCTGATTGTTTTTCACTTTTATTTTTGTAGGTTGCAATTTCTCATTAAGGGTGAAAAAAGTTCTGACATGATTTATCTCGGTTTCATTTTTTTACATCACAAAAACCTGCCATTTTAACAGGCGGGTGTACACTTTTTTTCATATCTACTGTATAAAGTAATTATGGAGCACTTTGCTGAGAAGAGACAAAGGTCAAAGTTCAGAGCAATATAAGTCCCTTTGTAAAACGATCCCTCTCATGTGTATCAAGGTGCACTCAACTGTCGCAGCCTTCGGACATTTTGACCTCGTCGCCACCTCGGTTATCTCTCGTTCAGCCCAATAAACTCTGAGTTTCGTATTGCCATGATGGCTTCACGGATATACTGAATGCTGTGACAACTTTTCCCATAATTCACGTTACTAATCTATCCATTCCCAAAGCCCCGGAGGTTTTCAGAACACATTCAGCCATTCAGAGTCTGGGTCCGATTACCGTAATGAGAGAATTGAAATGACATCGAAGCTCGTTTCCTCCTCCTGGGTACTGGTATTAGTCCAAAGCTGTTGTTTGTTGGCCTGTCAGAACACACCCAACACGGCTCATAGGGATTGTTTGACGCCTCCCAATGGAGGAAACGGGTGGATGTTTTAAAGGTAGTCCTGAGGTACGATGCACTTCCAGGTCTGCTGCCTTACATCAACTGCCCTCTCAACCCTCTGCTTTCTCTCTCTCTCTCTCTCTTTTTCTCTTTATTTCTTTTTCTTTCTTTTTTTTTACTAACAACTACTCTGGTGTGGGTCCATACATGACCTGCAAACAGCCCCCAAATCAATGGGCCCTTTCACTGATGACTGCTCATAATGACCCACTGTTTCAGCTCAGACGTATTCGGGGATGTGGAAAAGTAGAGATCTTAAAGCTGCAAATTTACTATCGGGCTTTATTAGAGAAAGCCGAGTTAACATGAATGTAAAGCAAAAGGGAGTTTGCTCATAAAAGGTTTGGTAAAGGCGAGGGAGCCCTGATCACATCCTCACACTTGAGCCTGTGAGTTCATTTTGAACGTGATTACAACAGGCCTCTCTCTTATGTGTGTGTGTGTGTACATGTGTTTGTGTATTTGTGCGTGCATACGTTTATGTGTGTGTGTCTACATGAGTCTGTGCACTAGTGTGTGTACATGTGTTTGTGCACACATGTGTGTACATATTTGTGCACATGTGTGTAAATGTGTGCATGTGTGTGCACGTGTGTGTTTCTGTACATGTGTTTGTGCATTTGTGCGTGCACACATGTATGTATGTATGTATGTATGTGAGCATATTAACCTTTAACTGAAGTTTATTTCCACAGAACCAGGAATGCCGCTGGTGGACGGTTGCTGACTGATGAAATTGTTGATGGGTGCCAGGTTAAGTGTTACTCACCCAACATCTGCGAGTGAAGATGGGGCCAAACAGAAAGTGGCCCTTCTCCACGTCAATAATGTGTTCCAGCTCCATGGCAGTTGACCGAGTGAGCCAAAGAAACGTCATCGTTTCATTTTAACAAAGCCTTGTTTCTTCTGCAAAGTGTCAACGTTCTCACATAGTATGTTTATCTAACCTTTCTGAACCCTCGCAATATGAGTCTCTCTCTCTCGCTCTCTCTCTCTCTGGCCTTCCTCTTTTTCTGAAATTTGCATTTGCAAGTGTGTGTGCATGTATGTGTGTGTTTGTTTGTGTGTCCGACTTGTTGTTCCCCGATCCTCCTGAATCAGGTCCCTGGGCTTGCTTCGCCTAGCTAGTTGCGCGCATGACATCTGAGCTCAGAAACAACTCGGTCAGTCCAGCGTCTCGCATGTCCGAAGCCCAGGTGCTGCACTGCGAATTGGAAACGGCTCCTCTTTCCAAACCCTTGCTATAAACAAGCGGTCTGAAGATACACGTGTCATGTTCCACCTTGTTTGTCTCAGCATGCACAAACAGTTTAATCCTCGCGAGGACAAAATGCAGATCACTCTCAACCACCACGCCTCGCGGCCTTCCAAGGGGGGGCTCCCTGGTATTGTGTTTCAACACACTCGGTGTAATCTCTGCAAAACACACTTTCAGTTCTAATGCAGTTTCAGCGATTACATGTGGAGGAACTGTTACTTTTGTTTAAAAGAAACAAAGAAACCGTCCCCCTGTCTGTTGTGCACACATTATTACTGTGATAAGAGACGGTGGCTTTGTGTAAACTAAGGCTGGGCTCTGTGTTTGCTTTGCATCCTCTGTTTGCTCCCCGAACCTCTCGGCTGCCCTGCATGTTTTGACGCTAACACAAGAGAGTGTGTGTGTGTGTGTGTGTGGGGGGGTTTCTGGAGACTCTTTCTTCCTATCTGATCGCTCTGAAACGACAACCTACTCTGACTGGTTGTTTGTAGTGCCATATTCAGATAGGGTATCCGAGCAGCTTGCAAAATATGGCCCGCACTTAGCGCTACTGCAGGATCTCTGAGAATGACAGATAAGCCGGGGGAAACGGCGCTATGAGACAGACCCTTTCATGTCTCCGTGAGGAGTGAGGACCAAAGGCATCCTATTTTTACTTTTCCATTCCTGCGGTCCAGCTCCTCAGTGCCTTTCCCTTGGCGTGGCTTTGGGGTTTCTGAAGTAGTGATTACTCTACCTGAGCACAAATTACGAGCTCATCAATCATGGCGGTTGGAAATCTCAGATGTCCAAACAATGTGCCCAGTCATAAGCAAAGGCATAGGCATTCTGTTTTTCAGGGCAGGGTTTTTGTTTTTGTTATTTATTTTATTTTATTTTATTTTTTTTGGTCAATTGAGATATTCATAAGAATTAGGATATTGAACCCTATTGGATGCTTCAGGTGCCTGTGAAGGGTGATATTTCCGTGTTTTTATTACGGAATGGGATTATGGATGGTTTGTGTAAGCCCACACACACAGAGAGAGATTCATGAACGATGGTAGTGGAATATATAGCATTAGTTTTACTGGACAGATGTGAATGATAATTTGCGTATCGAATAACTGCTCAGATTAGAAGAAACGTGCTTGGTTCTTGCCACCTCGCAAAAAGCTCACATCTCTAATTGTTTCACGTTTCATTTGTTTTATTGGAGTCGCTTTTCATCGTGATCCTTTCCAAGCGGATGCCGAGCGGTTTTCGTGTCAACATAGCCACCATGAATATCACGCTGCTGTTATTAATTCCTGAGAAACTGATTTACAAGCCGTGCAGATGAAAGCGGCACTATAACCCCGGGTCTGCCTTTTTTTGCCCTAAGATTTTCAGGGGGACTGTGAACATGTGTTCATTTGCACATGCATGCGCAGATCCAGGAGGGCGCGTGACTGTGCGT